>NC_090236.1:5295000-5600000 GCF_024489055.1 Chanodichthys erythropterus | reverse complement strand
CATGTACTGTGTGAAATACTGTGAAACTTGTATGCCTTTAAAATGGACATTTTTGCATCACTGGATACCAAATGCACATGAACATTAAATGCAATCTGTATTTTTAGTGTTATATAAATAAAGGCATGATCACAATGTGCTGAATATGTCAACATATCAACAAAGTGCTCACATCCCATCAACATTCTTTCTAGCACATTCTCTGCTTATCACAAGGATGTGTGATTTCCTATTAATACTTCTTATGATGGCATCGATTTAACAGTGTTAAAAGCAGCCTAGCTAGACGGCATTTTAAGGCATATTGCAAACAGTATGCAACCCAGACACTTTAATTCTGGCCAAATTCAAAGGCAGCATTGTGAAAAACTATATAAATAAGACAATTCCAGAACGTATTATACAATATCCAATAAAGATGAGGTCAAGATAAATATCTATTATATGTAATTCATTGCATAAATATACACTACTATTCAAATGTTTGGGGTCAGTAAAAAAATTTTTTTTAATTTTTATTTAAAACTTTATAAAATAAAATAACAAGCTTCCGGCACAACAGCCATACACATTCGACTTACGTCTAAAAAGCATTAACTTCCGCGACGTAGTACACAATGACATGACGTACTACTCGTTATGATGTAGGACATTTCGTAGTATGTCAAAGCGTAGAACGTCATGTCATTGTGTACTACATCGCGGAAGTTAATGCTTTTTGGACGTACGTCGAATGCATATGGCTGTCGAAGCTTTTTTACTTTATAAAGTTTTAAATATATCCGTCTTACACAAATGCATTGATTCGCTTCAAAGGGTCTTTATTAACCACCTGGAACCACATGGAGTACATTTTATGATGGATGGATGCACTTTATTGGGCTTCAAAATCTCATCCTTTATTTACTCCCATTATAAAAATTAGAAGAGCCAGGATATTTTTAATATAACTTTGATTGTGTTTGGCTGAAAGAAGAAAGTCATATACACCTAGGATGGCTTGAGGGTGAGTAAATTATGGGGTTATTTTAATTTTTCAGTGAACTATCCCTTTAAACTGATCAAAAGTGACAGTAAAGATATCTACAATATTGCAAAAGATTTCTATTTCAAATAAATGCTGCTCTTTTTGTTTATTCATCAAGAAATCTTGAAAAAAAAATATATCCTGGTTTCCACAAAAACATTGAACGTTAGTTTTCTACATGATGATATTACTAAGAAATGATTCTTAAGCACCAAATCAGCATATTAGAATGACTTTTTGAATTGTTTTTGACTGGATTAATGACTGCTGACTTTATCTATTCCCATTTACTTTCATTCAATGGATAAAAAAAAAAAAAAAAAACACGGATCCATTTTTAATCTTCTTATCTTCTCAGGGGCCATTTACATGACACCTAAAAACAGAAAACATTTTATGCGTTTGGGCTGTTCATTTACACAACAACTGCGGTTTGGGGGCCTGAAAATGCAAGCATTTGAAAACAGGTTTCACAGTGCAAGTTTCTGAAAATGATACCATTATTGTCCCCATATAAATAAATGCGAATTTGTGAAAAAGGTGATGTCATGTACATGCGTATTACATGTTCAGTCTATAGGTGCATAGTTTTCCTTTACAAAGTGACATCGCCAACTACTGGCCTGGCATGAATAATACAGCGTTTTTAGTCATGTTCGTGGACCCTTGTGAATGGGGAGCGTTTTGACAACGATCAAATGAAATAAGCAAAGGAAAAACGTTTCTATTTTTAGTACATGTTGTCATGTAAACATTCCCCCAGTCTTACTGGTTTGGGCCAACATGACGGTGAGTAAGTGAAGACGGAATTTTTTGGGTGAACTATTCCTTTTAGTTAGGATGCTGTCTTGTAAAGTATATGCAAGTAGCAGACAACAAGGCAGTGCATTATATGTTTTGGAACAGAAAAATTGTTTCTGCATTATAGTAATGCTTTATGCATGCATTTTTTTATCAACCAAACAAGCTTTTATTTGGTATAATTCACTTCAAAGAATAGTGGATCTATCTATCTTTTTCCCAATTCTCTCTTGCTCGAAACATCTTAAAAATACATACACGCACACATATACAGTATACACACACACACAAACACACAGTGTGGGTGTCAGACAGATTGTTTGTTCTAATTAATGCGCTGATCTATAAACCTGCAGAGTGTGGCACCCTCTAAACCCCCCCGCCCACATACACACCCCCCTTTTTAAACACACAAACAAGAAAAAAAGACAAACAAACAGACACCTCCTACATATCTGCTCCACCCACTTCACCAAAGCACACAGCTCCATACACCAACCCTTATGGCACGATAACAGATTAAAACACACAACATGGCCAAAAGTATGCGGACATCCAAACAGCATTTAATAATTCAAAGCAATTATCCCTGAACCTCTAATAAGTGTGATAGATGTTGAGAGAGAAAGTAAAACAGAAAAGAAGAGAGGAATGATGTTCCTCCTGTACTACTACACCCCAAGAGGAATTAATACACTTACAGCTGTTAAAGGCACTAGGTAAATAGGGCAAAAGTGAGTGAGAGTGAGAGTGTGTGTTTGAGTGGATAACACTAAATATATGGGGCAGTGTGCCTGGCAGCCCTGAGGATGCCCATGGGAGGACAATCACTATGGATACCACAGTAGCAGCGGCAACAACATGATTTTGCTTGGAGCAACCGGTCGCTGGACATCAGACTCATGCAAACAACCTGCCATTCAGAATTTAATCAGTTAACACAGGATTGAACTGTCAATACAGCTAATTACAGAAACATTAAAGGGACAGTTTACCCAAATATGATAAATCTGTCATCATTGATCTCATTTACTTTAATACGTTCTTTATTTATTGTGAATGGTTTATGTTCAAAATGTGACGATTCCTGATGGATGGAGTCCCTAACATTAGAGTTATGGTTACTGAGTCACAGATAGGATCATTTTTCGGATCAGCAAAAAGTTACATTATTAAACATTATTAAAGACAAGTAAACAGTCAGTTAAAAAATAAGAACAAATACACTACACTACACTGGGTTCTATGTCAGAACACCGGCTCAGTATTGTCCAGTATTGTTTTTGTTTGTTTTTTGCCCCCAAAAAAGTATTCTCATTGCTTCATAACATTAAGGTTAAACCACTGTAGTCAATTTTAGTCTATTCTATTTTTCAACAATGTCTTTACTACTTTTCTGGGCCTTGAAAATGGCAATAACACTGCAGTCTATCGGAGGTCTTGGATTTCATCAAAAATATCTTACTTTGTGTTTCGAATGTGAACGAAGGTCTAACAGATTTGGATCAACATGAGGTTGACACAAATTATACTTACAAATTTTGATTGCTCACAAACTTCTGACATTTATTTCGGAATTCCTTGTATGGGCACTTCTCCTGGAAGAGCGCACGTGCACACATTGACAAGAGCGAGAGAGCAAGAGCATGCCCATCAACGCACCTTGTTTTCGACAGTCTTGTACAGGATGGGCGCGGGAGATTCTCAGATCAGCAGGAAAAAAAAAAAAAAACCTGTTGCAGTTTGGCACTCTGACTTTATAAAGCGGCACCAAACGCCAATTACACTGAACATTCTTCAGATCGATTCTTCAGATTCTTGACTTGTCACCGTCTGAATAAGCCCAACATTATGGGTGTGACGAGATCTCGACAAAAAAAAAACATGCAAATGATAAACTTTCACTCTATGATGGTTAATCTTTGCAATTAATCCACGAATCACATGCTTGCCAAACCATGGGGCCTGGTCCATACAGATCACCTTGGCTAACATTAGTGCCTCCTTCAATATAGAGGTTATATCATGCTATACCATATTTATTCATATAAATGAGCATTTATTTACACAAAGAAATCTTTATTGACTTTTCATTAATTAAAATTACCTAATATTTCCAGGCTGTCCATGACTGTTGAAACCATGTATAAAACACAGAGACATTGTTTTTGGTAACTTTATGAGAAAAGTTAATCAGATAGTTTGTAAACGTGGCTATATGCTAATTAAAATATTTGCTTAAAATATAAATTTTTTAAAGTTTTTTTTTTTTTGTTTTTTTAGCAGAATGCATTAAATTGATCAAAAGAGACAGGAAAGATATTTAGAACATCACTGAAAATATTATTCCAAATAAAAACTTTCTATTTATCAAAGAATCCTGAAAAATGTATCATTGTTTCCATAAAAATCTTAAACAACAAAACTCTTTTCAACATTTATAATAGTAAGAATTTTTTTAAATTAGCATATTAGTTTTTACTTTCTGAAGGCCACGTGAAAATTCAGCTTTTCAATCACAGGGGAAAAAAATTATTTTACCTTTTTTTTTTTTTTTAAATCAAATAAATGCAGTCTTGGTGAACATAAGAGACTTTCAAAAACATAAAAAATTCTTATTGACCCCAAACTTGAACATTACTGTATATTATGAGGATATAAAGACTGTTGGATGCTGGGAAACAGTCAATCCTCTTTCGAGTGAGAAAGGAAGCTGTAACTGATCTTAAACTTGTAAACACACACATACACACACACACACACACACACACACGCACACATATATCAAAGACATTTTATATGAAGCTTACTCAAACACACAAAACAAGACGACTAGTTCTAATACTAAAGCAAAGAAACAGCTGTTTGGTGCAGCTTTGACATGGTGGAAACACATTTAATTTAGTAACTATTTACACAACTTGTTGACAAACAGCTTGACTATTGATTTATTGGCAAAATAAGTTACAGCAAACGATCCAATACAAATCTGCCAGAACACAAGGCCGTCTCCCTGGAAACTGTTTATCTGTAAACCTCAACAGACGACGCTTTATAACGACCTGTTTGCTATCACCACCTTAGAAAGAGAGAAATAGAGAGAGAGTGAGAGCGAGAGAGAGAGAGAGAATGTGAACACCAAGCTGTTTCTGTATGGAAAACCCTTTCTGGGAACCAGGGTTCCACTCTGTAGCCATGAATAAATATAGCCCAAAACATCCAGCCAAACACTCTGAATATGGTCTGACTCTCTTTCACACACAATGTGTTTAGTAGAGCTTTTCAAAGCTGTGTCATGATAAAAACTAATTAAACAATGTGACTATGTGCCAGGAGTTTGGTGACCTGCTGTAATCTGCCCTGGGAACTTTAGACGTAACCGCTGGTCTGGGATCAGCATATCTCTGCATGTTACTCAGATTTGAGCACAGAAACTGTGTCAGGCTGATTTCAGATCAGTCGTAAAACATAAATATCCCTGCCCCATGATAATCAAAGCTGATTTACTATAACCGGACTCCTGTTAACAGATTAGGGATCTATTCTGGGCCGTGTGACCGTGTGAATTTCCGAACATCAGGCACAATATCCCAATACACACTGTCTCTTTTTGGCTACACGTCTCAGTAGGGATTCTGGGTTTCCCCCTGTGTTGTCCTGTGATGGCTCGTGGATGGTATTTTCCATTCCAGCAGGTCCCAGTCATGCAGACCCCTTGCTATCGCTCACACACACATAAAGCTCAGTGACAGAACGTCCTTGGACACTGACACAGGAGTCAAGTGACCCCGGGATTACCAAGTCTGGCTGACGTGTGACAGTCACTCAGGAAAATTAATGGTACTGGAATAAGGCCACAGAAGGGGAGAGAGAGGAAGATTAGGGAGGGGTAAGGAAGGGTGTGGAATAACTCTTGAGCCACAATTTTGACAGCGCTGACCTCAGCGTGCACTCAGAGATGCCTCGTATTATCACACCAACATCTCTCTGAACTAGCCATGTTAATGCTGAGCTGTGGAGACAAGCTCTATTCATTTTTATAGAACACTGGCAATCATTCAAAAAGCAGTTTTAAAGGAATAGTACAGCCAGAATTTTTTTTTCATTGATGGGTATTCAAAAGTAAATAATAAATAATTTTGCAAATAATATCTAAAATTGAACACGCACACACACTGATCGGGTTTTTATTTTTGGGACTTTCCATAGACAATGATTTTTATACTGTACAAACTGTATATTATCTTCCCTAACCCTAAATACAACCCTCACAGAAAACTTTCATCATTTTTACATTTTCAAAAACAACAACAAAAAAAAGATTTATAAGCCGTTTTCCAAAAAGCAAACCAAAAATGTCCCCACAAGGTCAACAATTTGTGGTGTAATCATCCTTGTGGGGACATATGTGTGTGTGTGTGTGTTTATATTATATATGTATATATATATATATATATATATATATATATATATATATATATATATATATATATATATATATATATATATGGGGGGGATAAAAAGATAAAAAAAAAAAAAAAAAAAAAAAAAAAAATATATATATATATATATATATATATATATATATATATATATATATATATATATATATATATATATATATATATATATATATATTTATCTATTTATTTATTTTATTTTTTTAAACATCACCAAGTAAAACGCTGCATTTATATAGAACTGTCTCTTTACGACCACAACAAACGGGACACTTTTCAGACGCGCATTCCGACTTCCCTCAGCCCCAGGTGCAAGTCAGACGAATGCAGTGACGACGAGGGAGCTTCAGTTTAACAACAGTGAACTGCGTTCAGCTGAGATGTTGTCAGGCTCTGTCGGTAAAGCTCAGAAAAATTAACATGACTGTCCAATCAGCCGTTATACTGTGCTCGTGGCGCGCACTCAAGAATTGCATGCGCAAATGCGCCGGCGCGCGCTGCATAATTACTTTAATATAGGTTAACTAAAGCGCAAAAGAAACTACGAGCAATGATCGTCGTTGTTCTGTTGTAAGTTAAGCCATGAAATTACCAAACATGCAATTAAAGCTGCCTCAAAACTGCATGCATTTATTTGTTGACATGGTTTTAAATTGTTATCCAATTTGTTGGCCTTAAAACGTCTTAAAAATGCACATATGTACACTAGGGAAAACCAAATTTTCGGGGGAGCATGCCCCCGTACCCCCCTTGCAAACAACATTTTCTGACCTCGGTATGAAACCCTGCATACGGCCCATCTTATATTCTATCTAATGAAATATGAGGTAAATGTGCACTTCTCCAAATGTGCGTAAGTTTGCATGTGTATGCACTGTGATAAAAAATAAATGGGACCAAACGCGATTGAATGTAAAGGTTTGTGTCTGTTATTGAAGAATTGAAGAATTATTAGTGTCATTGTAAACAGTGGTGCAAATATCTAAGCTATGTAATACTTCAAATCTTAAGGTTAAATCAGAAGATTTTTTTGTTCAATTTATATACCAAAAATAGTATATAGCTCCACTGTGGTTTTTAACAAATTTTCAAAAAAAAAAAAAAAAAAAAAAAAACATTTCAAAACACCCCCCCCCCCTCTGCTTTTTTCACAAATCGCTCCCTGCATATATATTTTTGTTAGACAGAAAAGAAGCAGGGCCGTACGCATGGTTTGATAATTAGTGATGTCACAAAATGTATGTTGCTAGGGAGGTTCAGCGGCATGCTCCCCCGAGAAAATTTTGGTTTCCTTGGAGTTCATATATGCATTTTAAGACGTTTTAAGGACAACAAATTGGATAACAATAGCTTTAAAACCACGTCAACAAATACATACATGCAGTTTTGAGGCAGCTTTAATCGCATGTTTGGTAATTTCATGACTTAATTTACAACAGATTAATGACGGTGCATGCCCGTAGCTTCTTTTGCGCTTTAAGCTATAATTAAAGTAATATGCAGCGTGCGCCGTCGCATTTGCGCGAGCAATTCTTGAGTTAGCGCCTCGATCACAGTAGGCTATAGCCTACGGCTGATTGGAGTTTTACTGGCATAGCCTGACATCATCTCATCTGGCCACAGTTCACTGTTGTTCAACTGAAGCTACCTTTTCCGCACTCATTTGACTTGCACCTGGCGCTGAGGCGAAGGTGGAATGCGCGTCTGAAAAGTGTCCCGTTTGTTGTGGTCGTAAAGAGACATTTCTTTATAAACGTGTTTTACTTGCCGATGTTTTAAAAACTATTTTTATTTTTGGTATTTTTTTATGCTCTGTTGGTGGTTTGTGGAGTAGCATCACCTGGGGGGGATTAGACAAATGCTGAATAGAGTGCCCCAGGGATGACGCGTTTTTTGTAGGCCAACCCGGAAGTTAGCGGCACACGGGTTCCCTCGACTGAAAGCATTTTTCCCATAGACTTTTGGAAAATCGCAGAAAATAAGCTCTGTGTTATTTATGTAAGTGTCATAACAAAGGGTTATGACACTTACACGTTTTGCCTATCAAGACAACACAACATTTATAGATTTTGAAGCCTAAATAAAGTCGTCAGATATAAAAGGCTAACAGTAGGCTATAAACGTACTACAGCACACCATGGTCGCGGATCAACGTCGTCACCACCAAGCGTCCTCAAACTTTATTTAGAAAACAACTCTATTTAAAAACATGCTCACTGATTATATATGCGCTGTGTATGAATACTTATCCACTTTTTCATGAGAAATGCTGTCCAAATGTCCCGTTTTTAATGATGATGTCTAAAGTCCCCGCCAAAGGAAGTAGTCCCTTTTAGCAATTTGTTGGCAACCGCCGATTTGAAGACGCAGTAAAAGTAAACAAAATCACAAGTGGGTTATAACTGGTGTGTTTTATGTCATAGATCAGTATTTAGAGGCTTTGTTAACCACAGACCTTATTTCAGGCGATTTAGCAAAAACCCATTCAAAAAACCCATAGACATTACGGCGTTACGGCCCATGTATATATAAGCGCTTTCGGAGAGCAGAAGAATGAAGACAAGCCATTAAAAGCTTCATGATGATGCTGAATGCCAAGGTTCTTATATGTGAATATACATTTCTATATGCATATATTACATAATTTTATTTAATTTTTTTTTACACAGCAGGGGCATCAAGGTAAAAAATTTAATTAAATTCAAAACAAATAAATTTATTTAAAATATATGAATGAATAAATTATTTTTAAATAAGTTTTAAACAAATCATTCACTTACATTTAAAATAAATGAGTAAACGCATCTAAAAATAAATAAATAGCGTACATGGTAGCTGGTTTGCATCTGTAATTCTCTTCATTAAATTAAAGCTTTAAGACCAATTTAAAAAAACCCCAAGGATGAAATCATCTGAGGGGTCAAATGTCATGTGCTACTATGACCTAGACCTGGACACCTGCTGTGCTCAATCTATGACTGCCATCGGATTATCATGATGTCAAGCTAAGGATTTACAGACAATGAAAACATCTGGACTGCAATCCTAAGCCTCTGCTGAGTTGGTGTTAAATTTACAAAGAAGTGAATTATACTTAAAGATCTTCACTCTGATTCTTTCACAATCTTGAAATAAATCTTTAGCCTTATCTGCTGAAAATAGGATTAGCAGAGTGGGTTCTCTTGACCTATGACCTCAGTTAAGACAATGCTGACACTTCCCTTGAACTTTGCCTAATAAGGGTGACAAAACAAGTGCTATATGTGTCACAATCAGGCACAGGTGTCTCAGATGCAACATACTAATGGTAACTCTTTAGTTTGGGGACCAATTCTCATTATGAACTAGTTTCTAATCAGCTTGCATATTACTAGCATATTGGCTGTTTATTAGTACTTATAAAGCACATATTAATGCCTTATTCTGCATGACTTTATTCTACATCCCTAAATCCTACCCATACCTAAACTTAAACGCTACAACAACTACTTTACTTACTATTAATAAGCAGTAAATAAGGAGTTAGAGGTAAAAGTTGTAGTAAATAGTGAATATGTGAAAAGAATAACATTTTCCTAAATATATTTTGATAAACATATGCACTGTATTACGTTCATTATATTTTTACTTAACCTGTTAGTGATGTCTTTATTTTTTAATGAATGTTTTAATTAATCTGTCATGAAAACAATTTATTACAATTTATCATTTAAATGTCTATATCACCAATAAATTGGAGTAGAAACATATATTATTAAAAAGTTGATATAAATATGCCTTATGTGCAAATTAAATGTTTGTACAACTTGTTTGTGAAATATTTTTCAATATATGCATATTTTTTAAATAATTAATTGTACTAAATGAATTCATTTAAAGGGTTAGTTCACCCAGCGTGTCGAATTAGCGGTTCTGAGCGCCAAAGTCACGTGATTTCAGCAGTTTGGCGGTTTGACACGCAATCCGAATCATGATTGGATACGCTGATTCATAACGCTCCGAAGCTTCCTGAAGCAGTGTTTTGAAATCGGCCATCACTATATAAGTCCTTATTTTGTTTTTTAGGCAAACCAAAAATATTCTTGTCGCTTAATAATATTAATATTGAACCACTGTACTCACATGAACTGATTTAAATATGTTTTTAGTACATTAAAGGATCTTGAGAGAGGAAATGTCATTGCTGGCTATGGAGGCCTCACTGAGCCATCGGATTTCAACAAAAATATCTTAATTTGTGTTACGAAGATGAACGAAGGTCTTACGGGTGTGGAACGGCATGAGGGTGAGTAATAAATGACATTATTTTCATTTTTGGGTGAACTAACCCTTTAAGGTGCAGTTAGAAATTTTCTGAGAAATGCCGCTGAAAGTGAATCGGACCAAGCACTACAACACTTGTAGCCAATCAGCAGTTGGGGGCGTGTCCACTCATGATGGGGGAGGAGAGAGCAAGAGGGAGATCTGAAGATAGATTGTAGAAAGAGAGATGTCTGAGAGACATTACAAAAGAGAAAAGGTCAGAGGAAGATCACTGGAAAAAGAAGGGTTATGATCAGACAAGATTTTTATGACCCGTGTTAATATTAGAAAACCTTTCCAATGCTGGAGAGACCCAAGTGGGAAGGCCTGAAAATGAGGTTGTGCTGTTTCCACTCCATATTTCACAGAACCAAGACATGCTGTTGTTGTAATGTTAACAAGAGCAACAGGGCAGTTATTTGAACATACTCTTGTGTACTGTATGTTTATTTTTTGTTCTTCTTTGTCATTCGTCATCTTCGCTTTATTTTTTTAATAAGCATTATTTTGCTTCGCTTCAACTATGCATTTTGGGGGCAGAGCAATGAAGGGAGGGGTCTGTTTGTTTGGTTTGATTTCAAATATAAACAGTGTTTGCTTACTGCATCTTTAATTTAACAGCCCTTATTATATCTTACACATTTTATTTGACAGGTGCCTTATAATAGCCAAAAATAACACATCACAGCCTAGGTTTGATTCCAGTCTCTACAAACACACAGGAACGAGGCTTCTGAATATGCTAAACATGTATAAACATTTCCCTTACATATCAATATGTACACAAATGAAAAGTTCAGTATGAAGTTGTTGACTCTCCGAACTCCTGATGGTGCGTCCTCTTGAGAAGTGAGAAATCAAACGAGCCAAAGCATGTTTTTGCTTATAATTAAGATTTCAGCACTCACAATCTGGGCGCTGATACCAATCAAAGCAGACTGGGAGATCTGCTCTGTGATGGCAGATGCCAAACATAAAACTAAAATCTGTTTGCTGTGTGTATACATTCACACACTTACACACACACACACACAGAGAGAGAGAGATAATACTCAGCTGTTCCAAAAAACAGGATGTTCACAGCTCATTATAATGTGTTTCTGTGTAAGAAACAGAAAGGAACACAAATAGACCATTTGGCTGTGTTTGGACATCTCTAACTGCAAAAACTGAAAGCAAGCAAGTCATTTTTTCTTTTTGCTTTTTTTTCCTAACAAAATGTGACTGAAGCTCAGCAGATGCGGTGAGAAAACACACAAATCTAATTTAGGAAACCCTCACTGTTCCTGGATTTAATTAAAAGGAAATTATTTCATATAACGATCCAAAACACAGGCCCTGTTTCCAACGAGTATTAAGATGCATTTTGGTCGATCGGAACACAAGTGGACGATGCTAAACATAGGTGTAAACGGGGTGTAAAATGTTTAGTTTGTGTCCTCTTTCGACCAATGGTAGTCGAAAACACATTCAACAGGATTGCTTTCATAGTGTAGATGCTCATGTGGTCAAATGTTTTCGAACAGCCACAAAAGACCTACTACTCTCTGCCTACTAACCTAATGCGTAAACATTATGGAGAGCACTAGACAGACGGGATTTAAACTTTGTTGGCTGAAGACCCAAATTTGGTTTGAAGACAAAAAATGTACCAAGCACAATGTTCTCTCACCATTCCTGATATCTGAAACACACTAACAGTGTTTGGCATGGGCTCGCAGCTGTCAGAACAGAAACGAAAGCTGATGCTCTCCGTCATCTCCAGTAGCGTTCATATGTAAATTGCGCAAGCTTATTTTGTCCATTAGATCGAAAGACCTGAAAAAACCCATAACATTTACCTGCCCATAGACCCTCCCCTTGAAGAAATCGGGACAGAAGTGGTTGAAAGTGGACAAAAGAGACGTAAACAGGTGTAAACGGGTAAACCACTTGTGATCCAATTGACCAAAATGCATCTTACAGGTGGAAATAGGGCCATAAAGACTCTCAAACAAGAACAAAAAGCATCACAAATGAAACAACTGTAAAACCTTACAAAAATACCATGGTACCTTGATAATTACAATGATACTAGAGCTGGGCGATATATCGAATGCTTTTGTCACGCGCATTTCGTCAGTAAAGCCGGTTCCCTGATTACCGCTAAATCACCATCATCTGCTTTCAAATGAAGCGCCATTTAATAGAGTCGTAGTTCACTGACAAGCCACGCAATATAACGTTCAATATCGATATGAATCGCCGTCGATATTGAACGCGATATTGCGTGGCTTATCAGTGAACTTCGGCTCTGTCTATTAAATGGCGCTTCATTTGAAAGCAGGTGATGGTGATTTAGCGGTAATCAGGGAACCAGCTTTACTGACGAAATGTGCGTGACAAAAGCATTCGATATATCACCCAGCCCTAAATGATACTGAAATGGAGCTATGGTGCAAAAAAGACATGGGCTGTGTCCGAAATCTCCCCCTATATCCTTAAAGGGATACTTCACCCCAAAATTAAAATTCTGTCATCATTTACTCACCCTCAAGTAGTTTTATGAAAAAACTAGTGCTGGGCAATGATTAAATATTTTAATCGCGATTAATCGCATGATTTTTCTGATTAATCGCGATTAATCGCAGCATGCGCAAAATTCAATAATGAAATCAAAAGTAGTGTATTGCGTCATTTTATTCGTTCAAAGTACTGCTGTATGAACAAAAGTGCAATAGAGAATACGAACCGACGTCACACCTCGTTGCATGCCGGGGCGGCGCCGCCATTTTGACAGGATCGCCCTCTATTACTCGTACTGAAATTATTTATAATATATATATATATATATATATATATATTTATTTATTTATTTTATTTTTATTTTATTTTTATTTTTTTCACTGAAGATTTTGTAGAATTTCGTTTACAGTGTTGATCTGTTTACCGTGTCGCACGCTGGATGCTCACTGCTGCTTCAGCCATCGTATGAATATCATCGTATGAATATCCAAATAAATCTATGTAATTAACACACTGAGAAAAGTCGATTCATTTATTTGTTGGAAACGTTTAAATGATGCTTAAACGAGCATATTGAGTAGGCCTACTTGTCATTGTAATCCCCCTTTTCCATGATCACAGATGAGGAGAATCAGAGATTATGGGTCAAATTCAGCGGACAGACGGACACGAACACACTGTATTTTTATATTTATTTTAACAAATGACAACCACACTAAGCAATTCCCTACCTTTATAAAACCATTATGAAGAAAATTTATAAAATTCTTACATTTTAAGTGATACTGAAAGTTAATATTTTGGTCTCATCCGTTTTTCTGCATGTGCTTTATCTGTAAATAGAATTTGGTATCTTTAATATCAGTCTAAGTGCATTAAGCGTTTTCTTGAGATGACATGAGAGGAAACCGTTTAAGATATAAATGTGCTGCATTCATATTTTGGGCTCATTTGCGTATCTCCACACAGTATGCTTTAATAAACATGTACAGAATTGTTGGTCACATGAAGCGTTTGTTAAGCATTTGAATGTCCCCGTCAAGTTCTGCTAATTCACGAGCGCAGTGAGAGTCAGACTCACAAAGGTAATGTTAATTATTAAACCAAACGAAATCGAAACGTTCAATGTGATTCTTTTATTGAGTGATAAACAGTGGGTACCTTTTTCCATTTTTCTGTCCGCACCAGATATTTTCTTTTTCGCGCTGTAGCTCTCTTAGGCACACAAGAAATGCTTTCATTGGTTGAGACGCGTGATGACGCTCATCCCAAGCAGCCAGTAGCCTACTGATAAACATCCCACCCCTCCTGTGACCCATGGTTTGTGTTGTATTCAGTTGTAGTCTATCTATGTGTATTCAAACGCAGTGAGCAACGGACTTTCAAAATACAAAGTACGTTAACGCGCGATAAACTAATTGTCGGCGTTAATTAATTAATTTAATTAGTTAATTAATTGCCCAGCCCTAGAAAAAACTTTTATGAATTTTTTTTTGTTCTGCCGAACACAAAGAAAAATATTTGGAAGAATGGTATCAATTGCTGAAATTTATGAACCATGGCTGTGTCCACTATAGTAACCAAACAGATATTTTCCCCCATTTATTTTCCTACTACAGTAGTAAATGGTGGGGGGGCGAGATCTGTCTGGTTACTGACATTCTTCCAAATATATTCCTTTGTGTTGATAATTAAATTGTTTTATTAAGGTTTATACATGATAGTTTCCGCAAACTATGCAAGCAAAAACTTTGCAAAAGCCTTTACGGCGTACTCAGTGTCCGAGTTCGCTCACTCGTTTTCATTCACTCCTTCAAGCTTATTAGTGGCATAATGTAGGGAATAGTGGATATATTTCGAACACAGCCATGGTTCATAAATTTCAGCAATTGATACCATCACTGTATCACCACAGAATCTTTCTGTAAGGGCATGTTTACCATGATATATATTTTACTGTGTTTTTGTCTAAGTGACTGCAACACAGTTGCAGCTACCAGAAGTACATCAGAGTGAAACTTTGGTTGCTTTTCACACTAAGGCTTTGCTAAACCCCCCCTCAGCAGGATGAGTCATGCGCGCCCTCCAGCAGGCACTGTGATCCAGTTTCTATAGAAACCTGTTGCTATGGAAACACCTCTTGCTCAAGAGTCATAAGGGGATACACAAACACTAGCACAGGTGACCGGGGCAAATCAGACGGGATTTTAATAAGATAATCAAGACGGGCCCGATTCTAAAGATCCCATCTCATGAAATGTCAGAACAAACAGCCATCTGCATAACGCTTCCTCTTCTATGAATAGTGTTGAGGGCTGCACGACAGTTTCTGGATTAACTACATCACACTCTTTAGAGCTGCATGATTCTGGATAAACTGACAATCAAATACGATTTCAAATAGAGATCGTGATTTTCCCATGATTCTGAACAGACAACTTAACAAAAGTCATGTGCTATAGGTAGTGTTGTCACGATACCAAAATTTTGACTTCGATACGATACCCAACTTCAGTATCACGATACCGATACTTAAACGATACTATGGCAAAAACCTAAAACAGTAGGAAAAGTAAATAAATAACATATGACAGAACTGTGGCTAGCATTTTTATTGGCCACAATTTTGATGTTGGTAAATTACATTTTATATGATTAAAGCTGACTTTCTTATGCTTAAATTACTTTGAGTCATTTTACTTGATTTAGAAGATTTAAAACACTTTCAAACTTTTAAATGCAGACTGACCACCCAAATCAAGATTACATTTTATATCAGCTGGTATGTACAGGTGGGCAAGAGGTGGACAATGTATGAGCATGAGCTAGTATGAGAACAAGTTATTTGTGTTATGCTATATAAAAGAACAAAGAAGCAAATTACAAAAACAGTAGTAAATTAAAAATAATCTTTTTTCAGATACACTAAGTTTATTTAACATATTTAACAGGTTTTGTTGTTTGATTAACATTAATGATGGACAGGCCTATTTAATTGGGCTGCTGAATGCATGGACGTAACTGACAAATATCCAGTTATTACCCACCTGTTTACGTCCACTTAAGCCATAACCGACTGTATTCACGCGAGATACTCCACATGATGGACATTTAGACATCTGTGTGCACGTGTATTTGACTATTCAGACGCGTGGAAAACTGATCGCGCGCGCGACAGACAGAGAGAGAGAGAGAGAGAGAGCGAGAGAGAGAGAGAGAGCGCTTCTGTTGTGTGTCATTCAGCGCAATTCCGCCTATCCCTCCTTCACTAACTGCATGTAAATAACGAATTGTGTGATTGGATTGTAATTTTGTGCTACGACGATCTTCGACGACCATTAGGCTGTAAACTTAAATTATATTCAACTCGCCAAAGTGGCTAGTGGGAGTGGCTGTCATCAAGCCCTGCATGTAAGTGTTTTGACAGTGAGAATATTGATTACTGTAAATAATTAGAGCAATGTTATTAAAGCATAAATTGGTTTAATATAATTGTATAGTCCCTTCACATATTTGTTTTTTAAAATTAATTTTATTTTAGCAACCAGATATCACTTATTAGACTCAATAATACACCTCTTTGCGGATGTCTGCTTGCATGAGTAATATAAATAACACTCATTTAATTTTTGAGAGCATAAACATAACGCTGGTATCACATTCACTAACCTGTCGCTCTTTAAATTCTCTGTACAAATCGGGATGTTTGGCAAGTTGGATGCTCCCTTCGCTTGCGTTATTTTGTAACGTATTTTGCAGACGGGCTTTGTGGTGTCCGTGGGCTTGCCCTGACTGTCGGCAATGTAAGCAAAATAATGCCATATTTTGCTTTGTGCATCTGCCGTTGCGCAGTTGACAGGAATAAACACGCACTCAATGTGCCTCAGAAGCAGCGCGCTGCACACACACTGCTCCCTGCTGTCGCACATTAGGAAATACAGCTGGCACTCAAAGTACCGGTACTAATAAAATGAAGAACCGTACCGTTTCTAAAAGCAGGGTATCGCGATACCTTTCTAGTACCGGTATATCGTGCAACACTAGCTATAGGGCTGTCAAAAAGGATGAAAAACTAAATTTGAATTTTATATCAATATTCAAATTATATTCAAATTTAAATGGCAAAATTTCGGTTATGGGGAAAAAGCTTTGGGCTCGTCTCCTGAGGCCACAAGAGGGCACAATGGAATATTAACACATTGCATTAAATTGTTTATTCAAAGCAATTAAATAAAATGACTGTACAAAGAAAAAAAATCTAATTGCATAAATTGCATAAACAATTATAAACAAAACAGCATCTTGTATTTCTGCATAGTTTAATACAAATAGCCGAAGCGCCGATCACGCAGAGTACTTTTTTTTTGTGTTTAAAAACATGAGATGCAGTGGAAAGGGAAAAACCCAAAAGTCTTGAGATGTTTTTTTAATTTTTTTATTTGAACTTCTAACTTTACATGGCTTTCTAAACATGCGGTTTGCAAGATGTGAGTGCAGCGATCAAAGATGTCCATCTAGCGCATATTTACAGAGAAAACAATTAAAAAGCAGCAGTTTTACACAAGAGTTTTAACCAAGATCTTCTCCGAATTGAGCTTCTCTATTTCTGCAATGTTTTGAATGCCCAACGCAGCAGTGCTGAATCAAGTGGGTTTAACTGAATAAGCTAAGTAAAACATTAAAATGCAACTACTCTTACATTAATCCATCTCATGCGACATTAAGGCTGCCTGATGCACACCTAAAATTTGAATGCACCTTTTTGCATTTTATTGTGGATTGATGCAATCGTTATTTGAGGCACCAGGTTACTTTCAAAAGGTAATTTGCTCTATTTTGACTGCTAAGTCAGCTTTTATATCTGAACTATAAACTTTGTTCCCAGTACTTTTGTGATAATCTGTATCAGAAATAACCATATTATGATGTTGAAAAGCCTGTTTGCGAAAGCTGTTTCACACCTATACATGACAAGTGCTCTCTCTGGCTCAGCGGCAGTGCATGTGATTTTGTCAAAGGTTTAATAGACAGGTGAATCGCTGTCATTTAGGAATAAGATCACGTGGGGTGTCTGAATAGAGATTGCGATCTTTTAACAATTAATGGTGCAGCTCTACTCTCTACCAATTCAGATTTGTGATGTAAAAAGTCCATTTAATGCAATTTTTTTTGGAAAAGTAAGTTCCTGGCCGTGAAAAACTTGTGACCACAATAAAGTTGGGTGGTATTGTGGGTGGTTTTTAGCATTTTGCTATGGTATTTTGGGTAACTGTTAGGTGTTTGCTTACTAAAGACAAAAAAGCTGAGCCCCAAAAGTCTCTGTGGTATTCTGGTCTGTAGAATTTTTTGGACTATTTTATTGTTTGTACCTCCTTACAAAAATGGAAGCATGGTCCAGTCATTCATATCAGATGGTAAAACTAAGGTACTCTAAAATACACTACCCTTCAAAAGTTTGGGGTTAGCAAGTTTTTTTATTTAATAAATTACTATTTTTATTCAGCAAGAATGCAATAAATTCATCAAAAATGGCAGTAAAAACATTTGTTACAAAAAATTCATATTTCTAATGAATGCTGTTCTTTTAACTTTCTATTCATCAAAAAATACTAAAAACACAGTTTTCATTAATATATTAAGCAGCACAACTGTTTTCATCAAATCATCAAATCAGCATATTAGAATGATTTCTGAAGGATCATGTGACACTGAAGACTGGATAATGATGCTGTAAATTGACAGGAATAATTTACATTTTAAAATGTATTAATGTGTCACATTATCACTGTTTTTACTGTATTTTTCTGTTTTTATTGTATTTTTGATCAACTAAATGCAGCCTTGGTGAGCATAAGAGATTTCTTTCAAAAATCTTACCGACCCCAAATTTAGAATGGTAGTACTAAAATTAATTTAATAGCACTTATTGATTAAACCTTAAAAAAAAAAAAAAAAAAAAAGTACCAGAACTTACCATGGTACTATCATAGTCTTTTTTTGGACATTTACACCATTTATGGAAGTCCTGGTATTCTTGTACTAGAAACTTAGAATACCATTTAAATTCCATGGTATACATCAAAGTACCATGGTATTTCTATTTGATACCAACACTACCACCACAATACTTTTTGTAAGGGTAGTTCATCACATACCATTGTATTTACACGGTACTCAAAAATACCATAGTATTTTCATGGTACATGTCCAAATAAACATGTTTATTCACAGCACGTTTGGGAGTGGGATTACTGATTTGTAACAATTTTTATCTCAAAAAATGACAACATCTACTTGTTCGGAAATGACCTGAAACAAACTCCAGGACCCCAGAAGAGTGCAGCTCTAATGTAAAAAGCACACGTATATCAGCGGCCTGTAGAGAGCCAGAGATCAAATCACTGTCCTGCTGTCTTCACCTCATGCAATGAAAGTGAAGCTCAGTCAACCTTATTTGACATGAAATCCTCTGGAGAAAGCATAGAGGCTTTGAGAGGATTCAAACAGCATGATGTGTACATGTGTGCACTTGTTTGAGTGTGTGTGTGTGTGTGTGTGGTCCTTAAAAATGAAGAGCAAAGATGGCAAAAAAAAAAAAATCTCATTGAAATTCTGGTCACTGCTGCCAGCTCTTCATACACTAAATATTATGTAACTGGAAAATAATACAGTTTCATCTGCCCTCCACCGCTGAGATGGACCGGCTGAGGCAGTTACATAAACTCAGATACCCATACTCATCAACTGTGACTCTGTCCTTGTCTTGCAGCCTCTCTGTCTGTCTGTGGCGGTATTAGAGAGTGGGCAGGTGGGAAGGGAGTGAGCAGTGTTGGGTGAGTGGGAGTGGGTGTGAGGTAGACCGATGTAGTGTGAGGCGATTGTGAAGAAGTATGCAGGGTTTGATGGTGCTCGGACCCCCAAAAGGTTATTTCTCTTCTTTATATGTGTTTCAAGTGTTTTTACCAGGCAGATAATGAATATCCCATATGCTTAAATTGAAGGACAGACCCAAGCCATATCTATAGACCAAAATATTACAGAGAACTGGGCTAGTAAGTAGTGTTAATTTTGTCAGCTAATTATTAAATTTAGAGTCCTGTGTCAAATTCTTATTATAATTATAAAAAATAAATTAAGTTTTACATTTCATCAGAATTATTGCACTTTCAGCTATAAGCACAAATCAAATGTCAACTCATATGCATGGTTTATTTTACCTCATTTAATTTCTTGATTTATTATCAGCTACTTATCATATAAGTTAACACACTCTCTACATAGTGAAAATAAGTAAAACAAGAAACTTCTGTCAGAAATTAAAATGGTGAAATTCCTCATAGTAATACCAATAATTCCAAATTACATAAATGTTTTTTTCTATTAAAACAAGAGCAAAAAGACTTTGTATTGTCAAACAAACTTTGTATTGTCAAAGTGCATTTATTCAGCAACCACAATCGCAAACGGTATAGTTGAGATCCATGTTTGGATTTATTACAGTTTATCATTGAGAAGATTTGATGGCAGATTTAGTCGCAAGTGGCTCGTGAAGGAACACAGACTGGCTGAATGACACTTTCATTTAAGCAGAATATCTCAAATGGAGATCGCTGAACTCCAGCTTACTTGTTTGTCAGTGTTTTCAAATCATCCACAGTGTCCTTGGTTGCCAGATTGCAAATATTAAAGGGTTAGTTTACCCCAAAAAAAGGAAATTCTGTCATTTATTACTCACCCTAATGCCGTTCCACACCCGTAAGACGTTCGTTCATCTTCGGAACACAAATTAAGATATTTTAGTTGAAATCCGATGGCTCAGTGAGGCCTGCATAGGGAGCAATGGCATTTCCTCTCTCAAGATCCATTAAGGTACTTAAAACATATTTAAATCAGTTCATGTGAGTAGAGTGGCTCGATATTAATATTATAAAGCCACAAGAATATTTTTGGTGTAAAATAACGACTTATTTAGTGATGGCCGATTTCAAAACACTGCTTCAGGAAGCATTGGAGCATAATGAATCAGCGTATCGAATCAGCTGTTCAGAGCGCCAAAGTCACGTGATTTCAGCCACTTGCCGGTTTGACAAGTGATCCGAATCATGATTCGATACGCTGATTCATTATGATCCGAAGCTTCATGAAGCAGTGTTTTGAAATCGTCCAACACTAAATAAGTCGTTATTTTGTTTTTTTGGCACAGCAAAATATTCTCGTGGCATTATAATATTAATATTGAACCAGTGTACTCAGATGAACAGATTTAAATATGTTTTTAGTAACTTTATGGATCTTGAGAGAGGAAATGTCATGCTCCCTATGAAGGCCTCACTAAGCCATCGGATTTCAACAAAAATATCTTAATTTGTGTTCCGAAGATTAACGAAGGTCTTTCAGGTGTGGAATGGCATGAGGGTAAGTAATAAATGACAGAATTTTCATTTTTAACCCTTTAAGTAAAACACCGGCAGAAAATGTATCCTTTTAATAGAAAAGCCCTGACTGGAGATTTAAAATCTTGACATCTGGCAACCGCAAACGTGACAGCTCATAGAGGCTTTTTAAAAAACAGTCTGTAATATTTTGTCGTCTCTTTTTATTTGACAAAAACAAAGAGGTTTTTATATAGTTTGTGTCAGATAAAGAATGATTTTTAGAACTCTCTTTATTGTTATCTTTATTACCGTCCTTGGTGTGAATGGGTTGGAATTAGAAGATAAAGGTTGTCGACAAGCATTTTTCATCACAGATTTTGTTAATGAAATTAACACTACTAGTATGCAACCACCAGAACAATCTGAGTAACCACCTAGCAACACCCTGGCAACCCCCTAAATATCCCAACATTGTGGTTTTGCACAGGCAAACGCTACTGAGATTTTTTTCCCAAAAACTAGTTTAGTCTTTTACTGCATTTTTCCTAATAATTTTTTTAATTATTATCAGTAGCTTCTATGACCCTATATTTATCAAGAGATTTATTGAGATATAATTTTTATCAAATAAAAAAATATATAAAAGGGACCATTTAAAATGAATTATTAAAAGGTGAAAAGGGCTGAAAAACAAAAAAATGTTGACTACTTTCAGGGCAAAAGATATACAAGATATATATACATTATACACTACAATTCAAATTTATATATATATATATATATATATATATATATATATATATATATATATATATATATATATATATATATATATATATATATATATATATATATATATATATATATATTAGGGCTGGGCAATATATCGAATGCTTTTGTCACGCGCATTTCGTCAGTAAAGCCGCTTCCCTGATTACCGCTAAATCGCCATCACCTGCTTTCAAATCGGCATTTAATAGACAGAGCCGTAGTTCACTGACAAGCCACGCAATATCGCCCAGCCCTAATATATATTCATCAAAAAAATCCTTTCCACAAAAAAGGATTTCAAAAATATTAAGCAGCACAGCTGCTTTCAACATTGATAGTAACAAGAAATGTTTCTTGAGCAGCAAATCAGCATATTAGAATGATTTCTGAAGGATCATGTGACACTGAAGACTGCAGTAATGATGCTGAAAATCCAGCTTTGCACCACAGGAATAAATTACATTTTTATCATGTAAACATTTTATTTATGTCAAATATATTACAATAAAAAACAGTTAGTGCTTTAATCAAATAAATACAACCTTGGTGATAAGAGACTTCTTTAAAAACCATTAAAATCTTTTACAGACCCCTAACCTTTGAAGGATAGTGTATTTATTAACCCAAATCTTGATGTTGATGAAGAAAAAGCTCATAGTGACAATCTACAAACTTGTGTATTTTCCTTATTTTTCTCCTAGAGATCAACTAAATGCACAAACACAATCCTCGCAATAACGTATAGGCTCAAAATCCCATGGGAGTGTCTTTTAAACACACAATCTTAGGCTTACTCCTGTGTTCTCTCATCGATCAGAGCACTAGCAATGCTTGTCAAGCTTCCTCCCATTCACCTGCATCCCGCAGGCTACACATCGCCATGGGAACAGCCAAGGTGAATGAGCAGAGGTCACGAACGACTGGTTCAGCCCCATAAGCAGTCAGCTGGGTCTCAGGACGGCCGTGGAAAGTTAAAGCTCTGATCTCAGACACAGCATGGAATGTTTTTTTCTGCTGCATCATTTGCGTGTCTACAGAGAAAATGTACACTCCTATTAGCAAGCACACACAACTCACTCAGCATGCACCGCACCTTTCCCCCTGAGAGAAAGAACGAGAGAGAGAGAGAGCGAGAGAGGATGGTGACCTTGGTCAGGTCTTTAATGAGATGGAAAACTCCAGAAAATCTGTTTCTACTCCACACTCAGCAGTCTATAAACTACATTACACTCTGTCAGCATGATTCTGATGAGGAGATAGTCAAATGTGTGTGTATGTGATATGTGAGAGATAGATAAGCTATTTTTCCATAATAATATAGGCGACTGTTGCTGGCTAAGGTTGCTAAGCATGTGGAACAGAGATCAGTGAGCTATCTCTGTATTTGTGTGTATGTGTGTTTGTGAGAGAGGATAGTGCTGTAAACCTTTTTTTATATTCCACTCAATAACTCAGAGTAATGGACCCAGCAGTGGACTAGTTTGGTTTGGGAGGGGGGTTGTCGAACCAGTTTTAATGTCACTTGCCTCAAGTGTGAGGATGTGCACCCTGACACACACACACACACACACACACACACACACACACACACACACACACACACACACACACACACACACACACACACACACACACACAGAGAGAGAGAATGCCCCCTGGGAATGCAGGTACACTGTGAAAAGTCTAGAGAAATGTTTAAAGGTACAGTGTGCAATTTTTGCTCCACTAGTGGCAATAAACATAACAGCAAAAATAACTCTGTTAACATTTTTATTAAGCAAATGTGAGTGGTGCTCACATTTGATTGCTGGCATCAAATAAAATAAAATAATAGACTGACTGACAGACAGGCAGGGAGACAGAAAGACAGAACAAACAATAGATCGATCGATAGATAGTAGAACATCAAGGTTCAGTTCATGCAGTTAAGGCATTTGCACACCGAGTCCGAAATGTTCGCATGCGTTTTTTTTCGTATTCGTGATCCTAAAAATTTGTCACACATGGAGACCTTGCACACAGAGTCTGATGCATATTAATGAATCCACTGCGAAAAAAATAAAAATAAAATGAAATCGCAAAACTATACAAAATGAAGTCTTCAAGCAGTGATCACGATTTAGTTGTACTCTCTAAATCGTCGTTATCCCGAGCGTTTCAAAGTTTACTTCAGGATGTCAGTGACTCAGTTTGATGCTTTGCTACTGGCACAATCTGACTTTATATTCTGTCTCTTTGTATTCTGCACGTTGTTTGTCATACAGTGCTACTGCTTTGTGCTGTAGACGACTTGGATCAACTTATCAGATGGCATTCTGGACTTTGGCGTTCGCATACGGTGGCTCTGAATTGTCAAAATCTCTCAAAATGTGTGCCACGGATGTAAAAAACGCAAAAAATTTAACCTGAACCAAATTTTTTTAATGATGGATGAAAGTTTCAGAGGCATTGTGCAAATGTGACTGACATAACGTGAGGTCGTATTTATTTTATAACGTGTGAAAACTCTATGCAAAGGACTTCAGACAATGAATACAGTCAGTCACAGGCAATTCACACTCCAATCCAGAAGGGGGCGCGCATGGTAATGCAACGCTGTTTGCCAACCACCACAACAGGCAAAGCGCAGAAGAAGAAGAACAGGCGATCTACTGTATGCGTATAATCTCTCAACCAGTGTTTCAACCATGGAAAGACATCAATATAACAACTTGAGAATAATATCTCACGTAGCATTACATTAACCTCAGGCAAGTCATTTACTGTCCACAGCAAGTTCACTAGAAGAATGGACTCTAGAGGGGAGAATTTTACTAAATATATGCACTATATTAGCTTATATATTAATTATATTTACTTTACCTGTTAGTAATGTCGTAAAGGTGCAGAGTGTAAATTTTAGCGACATCTAGCGGTGAGGCTGCAAATTGCAATATAGAGAAGCTACGGAGGCCAACACAGGACAAATACGTCGTCGCCTGAGACAGCAGAGAGAAGCTAGTCAAGCAAACGTGTTCTGTAGAGCAGTTTGTCCATTAAGGGCTACTTGTAGAAACATGCAGGCGCAAAATGGTGACTTAACATGTAAGGGGACCCGCGGTGTATGGAGACAGAAATGCCTCATTCTAAGGAAATAAAAACATAATGGTTAATTATGTAAGGTCTTTATACACCACTGAAAACATAGTTATGTATATTATATTGCATTTCTGTCATTATATCCTCCTAAAATTTACACATTGCACCTTTAATTATTTAATATATGTTTAAAAAATGTCATGAAAACAAGTTATGACAGTAACTGTGTAAATTACGATATTTCAAAAATGAACTGGAGTAATCATTTTATAATTATAAGTTCATACTTTTAGAAGTTAATACAAAACCTACCGTATATGCAATTTACATGCATTTTTTAAATATTTGAGTGTTGATTATTATATCTAAAAATGCAACTTAATTTAATAGTTTGGGCTCTGTTGTTAATTGTAACCCTTGATATTACAGTAATGTGCAAGAAAGGGCTCCCTGTATACAGCATTAGCTGAGATAGTTTTTTTTTATCATTAAGAAAATGTTAATTATAATTGAATTTATTTAGAGAGACACAATTTGTTCAATAAACAACTGTTTAAAAATTATGTTTAGCAATTTTATGTTTCATTCCCCATGCGGCCCCTTTAAATCTCATGCTCCCTGCCCCCCGAGCTCTCGACTATAATACAGTGCATTTACAAAGTTCACACAGCTAATATAACCCTCAAATGGATATTTACAAGATGTTCATCATGCATGCGTCGGATCATGTGAGTATAGAATTTATTTGGATGTTTACATTTGATTCTGAATGAGTTTGAGGCTGTGCTTCATGGCTAAAGCTAACATTACACACTGTTGGAGAGATTTATAAAGAATGAAGTTGTGTTTATGAATTATACAGACTGCAAGTGTTTAAAAATGAAAATAGCGACGGCTCTTGTCTCCGTGAATACAGTAAGAAACGATGGTAACTTTAACCACATTGAACAGTACATTAGCAACATGCTAACAAAACATTTAGAAAGACAATTTACAAATATCACCAAAAATATCATTTATTCGTGGATCATGTCAGTTATTATTGCTCCATCTGCCATTTTTCGCTATTGTCCTTGCTTGCTTACCTTGTCTGATGATTCAGCTGTGCTGCTCCAGACGTTAATACTGGCTGCCCTTGTCTAATGCCTTGAACATGGGCTGGCATATGCAAATATTGGGGGCGTACATATTAATGATCACGACTGTTACGTAACAGTCGGTGTTATGTTGTGATTCGCCTGTTCTTCGTAGGTCTTTTATACAAATGAGATTTATATAAGAAGGAGGAAGCAATGGTGTTTGAGACTCACTGTATGTCATTTCCATGTACTGAACTCTTGTTATTCAACTATGCCAAGGTAAATTCAATTTTTGATTCTAGGGCACCTTTAAATGGTGTCAAATGTGTTGTCTTGTTTTATGTAAAACAGCAGCAAAGTCTGCAATTTTGTTAAACAACTGTTGTAAAACTAAAACTATCAAAAACTTTCTTTAATTGAAATAAAACAGAAATAAAATACAAGCTGAAGTACTACAATTACTAAAACTGAAATAAATGAACTAAATAGAAATATTATACAAAATTATTAAAACAAACTAAAATAAAAAAAATAAACAAAAAATCATTATCATTTTAAATTCAATAGTATACTAGATGCTTCATAAGTGGCCAATTTTGTTAAATCTGTGAACTGAACTTTAGCAGACATGTTTCCCTGTCTGTTGCTGTTCACGTCATTGCTCAGAATAGTTGCTAATGAAGGTTTTGGGAATGTGTGAGGTCTTCTGGTGCCATCAGCCAATCATAGTGATGACGTCATTTCCATATGGCTCCAGAATGAGCTGTCATGACATTTACCGCTCAGTTGATTGCCTCGAAATTAACAAGTGTCAAGTGCAAAGTGCCGAGCAACTTATATTGAAATGAACAGGAATGCTAATTGACTTTCTCAAGGTATTACAGACTTTCTATGCACAAAGAGCTAAAGGACAAATATGACACTTCATAACTTTCTATCTAGTTCTTTTCTAGGGTGAAGCAATATGATAGTTATTAAACACTCTACTCTTTCATCAGACATGGATGAGGGCACCTGCGTTCTTTTCTGCTTAGCATTCAAATCTAATCTGCTCTGCATACTCAGCAACTCCCTATGCAGAGAGAAAAAAAGAGAGACGATCGTGGGACTATTTTGATGACACATATCTACAAAAGTTGATGAGCACTTGGAAAACACACACACACACACAAGCTTGATGACTAAGTTTGCTGCCGATACCTTCCTTTTTAGCTTCAGTGGGCAAAGTTTGTAATCCTAAAACCAATCATGACTGAAAAGAGAAACAGTGACGTTCAAGTAAAGCATATTCACTATGAGAAAGAAAGACTGTGTTTGTGTTTCTTTCACTGTGTGAAACTCACAGATGCTCTACTGCAGTGCTGCTGCTGACGCAATATCAGGAAAGTTCATCTGTGCGCTAATATTCAGCTTTGACTCATAATGTTTACCCAAACAGCCCATAAAAACTAATAACCGCATCTGAAAACTTCAATGAACTACCAAATGACTGCACTAAACACACGCTCCCATCTCTATCCATCAATGCAATCCTAACCTCCTGTCATTAATGTCTATTTGTCTAATAATTTGACGCAACTGTTTACTCACATGGACATAAGCTGGTATTTTCTGACTGGTTGGACAGGCTTGACATCACCAAAGAGATAACTCTAATCAAAACAACAATGACATCATACTTGAAAATAATTCCATTCGGCAAATTTCACATGCGGGTATAAAATTACTAAAGATTATTGATGCCAAACACACACACAGGGTAAAATTCAACAATATGAACATGGAGCTGCTTTGAGATCCCCGTATCTATGGGACTGAACAATACAGGGCCTTGAAAATTAAGATTTCAAAATTTAGACTTACAGGAAAACAAATTTTGGAAAATAAATATTTATGGCACTCATGTTTCTATGCAACCGAGTTGATAGAAAAACAAGAGATACAATTCTAGTTTCAACATTATTTGTTCTTCAGACATTCCTTTTTAATGGAAAAAAAAGTATCAGCTGTTTGCAAAGTGGCCCACATTTAGTTTTTGACCACTGAAATTTACCAATTTACTCATGAAGCCACATTAATATCTCTGGGACTGAACCATCGAGGGCCTTTAAAATGAAGTTACCAAAAGGAAAGTTGTTAAGAACTAGAATCTAACAGGATATTAAGATATCTTTAATACTTCTTGAGTTACAGGCATGCAAACTTGAGGCAAAGAAGTGCTTTTTGCCATTTTTGAACTGTCACCGTTGGCATATAATGAAACAAAGATTGCTAAAGTCGACAGATTTTGCTAATAGACCTTCCAATCTCTGTTTAAAAATAAAATAATGATGCTGCCATCATTCTAAAGGCATTTTTGCAGCCCTGTAATTTGGCTCCAAATCTCAGGTGAAAATTGTCAGTTTGACACCTCTACAAAATAGTGGATTACTCAGTAAATATACATCTGTGACACTTAATATTTTGGCTTTCGTCACTATTTATGTTTGTCTCACTACAGAAAAAATATTAACAAAATCAAAAATTTGAGCCAGGAGGGTTTCCTGAATTTGGTTGATTTGACACAGAATGACCTTTGGTATGTATGTGTGTATCACTGAAAGTACCTTGGAAATGGCTTGGTATATGAATATGGCATATATATCATACACTTATTAAAAGCACCATGGTATTCTTGGAAGTTCCTTGGAACTGCCATGCTTTACAAAACATTACTTTGGCAGTAACATAATATTATGGTACTCTGATGTACAGTAAACTATGGTACTAACATTTTACCATGGTATTTATATGGTACTCCAAAGTACTTCTGAGAATACCATGATATTACCTTCATAATAGTGTCCAAAAACATGAAATTAACCTGGAATTGTGTGCAAAAATATACATACAGAATAACATATTTCCATTCAAAACTCAAAAAACAACTCAAAACAAAATTCAAAAAATCTTACTGACCCCAAACTTTTGAATGGAATATATAACCATGGTAATTTTTCTATGAGGATCCTGACAACTGCATCCCAGCAGCAACAAATAAAGCCTAATAAAGAGTATAAACCAACATATAATGGCTATACTGGTCTGGAATTGCACTGAAAGAGCTGTAAGAGAGAAAGAGAGATGCTGCTATAATCCATCCGTGCAGAAACGAAGGCAGCGCCTCCCTGAAAACTGGACAGAACCTGCTCTGACTGTACACACTGTGCCGAGCTCGAACATCAAGAGAAACTGTCGTCTTCTCCCTGTCTCTCATCCTGTCTATCCGTCTCTCGTTGGCTCTAATTAATGGTGGCCCCCTCCCAGTAGGCATCCAGGGTTTCCATAGCAACGCTGCTCTGCAGTCGATACTGGCCTCTCGTCTCCGTGGTAACTGAGTCGGGATGCGAGAGGTTCTGTCTCTGTGATTTTGGGCTGCAGCGTGTGGGAGAGGGCTGCACGCGCACACACACAAACATACATGCAAACAAACATCCACGAACAAGATAAAACACTCCACACGACAAGACCTCGTCAAATTTGACAGGATTCAAGATTACAGACACAAACCCACATGCGTAATTCACATGCTGACACATTTAGAGACGCTAATAGACTTATTAAAACTTTTTCATTAGAACAAAACTCATATATTTAGACATAATCAGTAACTATTCAACAGATACCATCTCTTACTTGAAAGTACCATGGTATTATCATACAGTCCAAAATGTCAATAAAATGTTGGAATGGAAAAAAGGTCAAGGATCAAAACTGTAATCTAAATACAACACTCATTAAATATTAATTAATAATGAACATTATTAAAGAGAATTCAGTAACACTATATGCATAATGCATTCTAAAAGTATTTTTGATGCATTAAATTATGCTTTGTAATGCACCTTATAATGCATTGTACAGTCTCATGAACAGTTGCAACCACAGTTTAAAAAGTATAATGCATTAAAACACATGACAAACAACCAACTTAAAGAAATGTGACGTAACGTAATCACCAAATATTACAATGCATATTACTTTGGTTACAATTTTTAAGATATAACGCATTGTAAGTATAACATATATTATGAATACCTTTTAATTATCCATAAAGGCTTTAAGTAAAGTGTTACTGAGAATTCTTGTGATTTTACTCTCATATTCAATAAAGGAAACACGAATATTGGAAAGCAAATCCAAACCAGTCTAGATATTTATAAAGTGTGTGAGTTATTTCTTATCACACGAAGGAAAAGTAACAATGAACAGAAAAAAATGAGCTGACATGCCAAGTAATTCCTCTTAACCAGGTGCTGAAGGGATGACAGGAGGAAAAATAAGAGAAAAGCAATGAGGGATTTTGTCCTTTCATGAGTGGAGATAAATCCTGAATGAAGGATTAAAGGAGTAATGCCCTGAAAAAAAGAAAATCTAAGTAGGAAAAGAAGGAGAAACAGAGAAGATGGAGAAAGACAGCGAGAGGACAAGAGAGGAAATCAGAGTGATGAGATAAATGAGATTGTGTGTGTGTGTGTGTTACCTAGACATATAATGAGTTCTTGAGCCATCGTACAGGCTAATCACCAATCAAAACACAAGGACCTGGCAATGACCATCAAACTAGCCCGGAAATAGAGAAAATGTGTATGCGTGCGAGCGTGTATGTGTGAAACTGTTTTTAAAGCACGTGCTGATTTGCACATACTTGACTTTCAGGAAGGTGAAGGGTTTGTACAGAGAAAATGTGCTAAACAAAACCCAGAGAAAAACAGGTTTGTTTTTGTTGCTCAGAGGTTGCTCTTTCATAGCTCATGAAACCTAATGGAGTCCTCAGTTATATTTAAGTATAAACTTTGTCTCAAATTTTTAAAGCAGTTTCTTTATACTGTATATAAATGAGAAACAAATGAGAAAAGTGTTGACTTTCAGTAAGAATATGTTAATGTGACTAGCACAGCCCAGATAATTGGTCTTGGAAGAATCTGATGAGTAACATTTGAGACATTTTGATTTTGGATTGCAGATTTGGCAAATCTGAGCACAGAATGTCGAGGAGTGTGTCACATATGAGATAACCAAGCCCTGTAAAAAATCTGATAAGAGACTCTAAATTTTCATTTGCTCTTGATTATTCTTTAATAAACTTTATTTTTGTTTTTTGGCTAAATGAAATATATCTCATATATATGCGACTAATAAAGCAGTAAAATATATTTTTTTAACGAAATACAAATTAAGGGGCCAAGCACAAAGGCGGCAAGACCAACTGCAACAATAAGCAAGATGATTTCAGGCAAAAATCAAATACTGTCATTAGTGATATGATTAATATGATTTAATAGTTTATCACTTTTGCCAATAGTCGGTGCTGTGACCAAATGGATGAGGTGTGGTCAGAGTAAGGTGACAATGACAAATGCAAAGTTTAGTGTCAATATGCAAAAGCATTGCAGAGATACAGCCAGAGTTGTAATTATATCCAATTATTTGAAAATGGTTTCGTCTATAGACACAAAATCCAAAACTTTTTGCTGGCAGTGTCTGAAGATGAGCTGACTCAAATTTGGTGAAAATCGGACGAACATTCTCTGAGGAGTTCGAAAAAGTAGGTTTTTGAAGAAAATCAAAATGGGAGATAGAAAGTTCGGCCGACTATGGCAAAATTGTTATCCATGTTATCGGCATCATCCGAAGAATTCTATTAATTCCAGTTTCTTTACAATAGGCAAATTTAATCAAAAGTTATTAGCATTTTTTAAAATTTCATTATAACATTTGACCACAAGGTGGCGCTGTCTCTAAACTTTTTTAAGTACCTTGAGGGCATGTTGCTGACGACACTGGCTGCGTCCGAAAACCTAGGTAGCTGTCTTGCTGCCTCGCTATCTTATAAGAGAATGACTTGTACGGCAGCATTTGTGCATGAAGGTACCTCACGAAATTGATTTCGGACAGTCTTCTGATGCAGTGTTACAGTTTAATGATCTACAGCAATATAGCGCGTGCTTTGGTGAGAACTAAACAAATATTTAATTACTACAGTAGTAATTTCCATATAGAAATGATATCAAAATTGAAATATGTTGATCAAAATCGTACATTTATACACAAACTGAGCAGCAAACGCAACTTTCGGACGCCATCTTTATTTTTCTAGCTCAACTGTCACAGAATGGAAAGCACAGGATTGTGGGATATCAAAGGCAGCTAAGGATACATCTATGCTTCCTTCAAAAATCAGATGAAGATATCTCATGAGACAGGAAGTGAAGCTAACATTGGATTCAGACGTGCCTTGATGCCTTACTACCTTGAAATGTGTCCTCGGAAGGCAGCATTTCCAGTTTTCGGACGCAGCCACTAACTATACGCCAATTTGTTTGTAAAATATAGCATTGTATAGCAAAATTTAAAATGCAATAGCAATACTGGAAATCGGGTATCATTTGACTCTGCATGCTGCACCAAATCTAAAGAGATCAGTTTTTCAGATCAGACTTTTGGCCAAACCATTCAGAAGTTAAACGCAACATTTTTCATATCTCCTGACCACTTTTCAGTCACCCCTTTCATTCTCCTGACCACTAGGTGGCACTGTGTCAAAACTGTGCAGGTCATGGTTGTCATAACACAAATCAAGTTGGGTCTGAATACTTTAAAGCATTGCGGAGATATAGCCTCACATCCATTTTGACATAAGCTTCATCAAATTAATTCACGCATCATTCAATAACAGTTTGACGAATCAAGTTGAATTCCTTAACTTTTGTCGGCTTGATATAAAGACTTTTTGTCGGCATTATCTGGTTAGATTTTTATGAAAATCGGAGCAACTGTCTAGGAGTTTGTAAAAGTAGGTTTTTCGGAAAATTCAAAATTTTATGATGGAAAAATGACATACACTGTAAAAAATTCCTGTAAATTTACATGGAAATTTAACAGTAAAATGATGTTTTCAAGCAATAACAGCAAGTTGCTGTTATTTACAGTGCATTATGGGAAGACTTGTTCACTTCGGGTTGCGTGGTCGACCAACAACAGTATGTCACTGTTATTTAACAGAATTATACCATATTTTTTCCCCCAACGTGAACAAGGCGGAATTTTGATTATCTGCATGAGGTAAGTTTGCAACTATTTATGATTGTATTTGCCTCTCTTGAAATGACTTATTACTTTAAAATATTACATCTTAAACATCAAATGACACATCTGTTATTTAAATCAGACGTCTCTATTATAGGTAAAGGGGTGATTGAGCGACTGAGGAATCGATTGTATGAGCTCAGAGTCATCAGACACAGGTAAGAATCCTCATTTTCATCCAAAATGTCTATTTTACAAAACAAAATATGAGTGTGACTCGGTGGGAGCGTACAAAATTGATTGTTTGGTAACTTTTAACGTGCATCTGAGTAATTTTGTATCTGCTAATGTTGTTTGCCACTACGTCCGATTTTAACCTTCAAGTACTTCTAAAAATAATATTATAAAGATCAAGTGAATCCTTTGTAATTTTAATTAGAAGCGGTTAGTGAACGGTTACACGCACTCTGCGTTTGTCGACTATGCATCAATCATACAAGTGAAGTTTATGAAACAGGCGTGTGATAATCTTTTTGTCTGTTAATGGTAAGTGAGGTACGAAATTTGCAATTCTTGTTGTAGTATAATTACTGTATGTGCTTTTGCAAACCGCTTCTGGCTTGATCACAGAACTATTCGCGGCATGCCAATCATTCTATAAGAAAATGTAAGTTTGTCTTTGTGTTTGTCTTTCATTGTGGTTGTTAGTTCTTAAAATGAACACCTGTATAGGAATGGTTCAACCAAAATGAAATTCACTCAAATTTACTCACCCTTATGCTTTCTTAAATTCATAAGAATTTAAGGGGCACAGATGAAGATATTTTAATGAAGAAATTATGTCTGTTTCCCTATAAAATGCAAGTGAACTTCAGACTCCAAAAATGTCATAAATTGTTCTCTTTGACAATAGATGTCTGCCACTCCTGCTGACCTTGAGAAGATGGGTAACCTGCCTGTGACTCCTCGTTTGATCCTGCTTGGTAAGTATATCATATTAGATAGGTCTGCAATTTGTTTTACTAAAACAAGGCTCACACAAGTTTTACTATTAGTAGTTCCACATTTATGTGCCTTAAATTTATGCATTTGGCAGAAGCTTTTATCTTACATTGCATTCAACGTACACATTTTACATTTTGTAAGTTCTTGCTTTCCCCTGGGAATCGAACCCATGACCTTGGCATTGCTAGCACCACACTCTACTGTTTGAGCAACAGGAGCTACAGGAAAGCCTTATTCTATCCATATTCTAGAATCCACTGTCTTTGAATCATGTTTTATTGCACTGTGTTGGAAAGGCTTTCAAAAGCATCATAAGCCTAGATTTAACTTACCAACATAATCATTGCCACCACGGGTATATACGATAAAATTCGCCGTATTCTGCTTTTGAGAACCGCAGCCCAGGTTTGAATTTAAAATATTTATTCAACTAAGCCAAGTCTTTGTTTGAGAATTTAGTTTACCTATAGAAACCTCATAGTTTGTTTTTTTTATCACTATACAATAACTATACAATTTATTGTGTTTAACCTTTTTCCCATCTTGAAAGATGGCTTGCCATTAAAGGGATAGTTCACCCAAAATTTGAATTGTCATTAATTCCTCACCCTCATGTTTTGTCCTCGTAAGACCTTTGTTCATCTTCAGAACACAAATTAAGATAATTTTCACAGAGCTCTCATATTTAAAAAAAAATATCTTAATTTGTGTTCTGAAGATGAACAAAGGTCTTACGGGTGTGGAACGATACAGGGTGAGGAATTAATGACAGAATTTGTCTATGGGTCATTTGTCCAGGGAACAATGAGTCACAATGATATTACACAGCGCCTGAAAATAGGCTAACTTCCGTCAACATAACCAATGTGACAACCTGCTTACACAGAGAGCGCTGGGGACTATTTTCAGGTGCTGTGTAATATTATTGTGCTGCTGCACTCATGGGACGGCTCAAGTTCCTTGATCATTACACAGAAGAAATGAGAGTATAGTTCCTAGCCATATCGGTCTAGAATATCACAACTTTTCATTTTCCGTCAGTCTTATTACACAATGTAACTATACACATCACAACATGCAAATAGGAAAATGTTGGCGTTATTTTGTCTCTTATTGAGCAGTAGGCTAGATGGAGCCGTTTACCTCAAGTCTTTGTGCTAAGCTAGGCTAGCGGTGTGTGGGTCAGACAGAGTTATGGCACGCACGGGGATGAGAATGGTGTGTATGGACTTATCTAACTCTGGGGGATACGGTGAATAAGCTAAAGTCCCAAAAAGTCGGTGTGTTCCTTTAACAAATTAAATTTTATTGTAAAGTGTTACCAAAATTTTGATCATACCATATAAAATCATTGTTCACTAAAAATATTTCTCTCTTATTTTAAAGACGTTTTGTTGGAATAAATCCGGAAAAGGGGACCAAGTCTGCACGGGGAAAAGTTACATCCAAAAACTGGGAAAACCATAACTGTCAACACCAAAGTGTCAAACCTCTTAAAGAGACTTATGGACTTCATTTAAAAAGTGTAGTTGACACACCCCACATCCATGCAGGTTGGTTTCTGAAAAATGTGCTGGCCTGGTGAGTTATTCTTTGTTTATACCAAGTTATTTAGGTATTAAAAATGCTGATGCTTTGTTAAAGCCTGTTCGAGTGTTTATTTTATTGTTTATTTTTTAATAATTGGTTTGTTTCAGTGCAATTGTTTTTTTTGGAGTAATGTTTGGTGAAGCCTGATTCGATTTGTATTTTATATACAGGTAGATAGATATTGTTTGTTTTTGTTTGTATGTTTGCTTTTTCATTAGCCATTTTTGTATTTTGATATGTTGATGGGTGTTTATTTTGTATATGCACTGAATATTACTTGAATACTTTTACATTTTTATCGGAATAAAAAAAAAAAAAAAAAAACTAACTTGGCTTTTTTCCTTTTTGTTACCCATAGCCAAATATAAAATGCTCAGTTATTATAGCATTTAAAATTTGAATGATTTGGTTGTGACTAGTGTCATTTAACAGCTATCAATGTAAAAGAATTTCCCTGTAAAAACAGTAATCTTAGCTGTGGTTGTCAGCATGATACATAAAATACAGAGCACTACCGTTTTTGAAATTAACAGCCAAATACCGTTTTTTTCAGCTACAGTAGACTACTGTAATTTAACTGTTAAATCACAGTTATCTACTGTAGCTGAAAAAACGGTATTTGGCTGTTAATTTCAAAAACGGTAGTGCTCTGTATTTTTACAGTATCATGCTGGCAACCACAGCTGCCAGTAGATTACTGTTTTTTTACAGGGAAATTTTTTACAGTGTAAGAGTGTGCAATTGAATTGTCTTGAGTCAAGGAATCAGAAGAAAAAAGTTATTAACATAAACATACGTGAAAACGTGGACAGTTGGTGGCGCTAGAGCGATTGAGTTAGACTTTGCATCTCATTTCGGAGGCTGCGTCCTCCGGAGGTCGCATCTGAAGGCTGCATATGTCATCAAGGATGTCTCATTTAAGAAAAGTAACCATAATAAAATTCACTGTTATTCCTCGTAAGGTGTAAAATACTGTAATTTCTTTCTTTCTTTGAAATCAAATGCTTACTTTTCTTAAATGAGACCGCCTCGATGATGTATGCAGCCTTCCAGAGGATGCAACCTTCAAAATGAGACTCAGTTAGAGACTCCAAAATTGCTGTGGTTAATGTTCAGACTGTCCTCTATCTGTGTGCCAAATTTCATAACTTTCCCACAAGCGGTTCTATGGGCTGTCATAGACTTCCAGAACGGAAAAATAATAAGAAGAACACTAATGTTTACAATAGGTACCTACGAACTTTGGCTTGGCCCCTAATAATCAATTAATAATCAAATGTATTTAATAATAATCATAATTAAAGACTGGTTGTACAAACATTTAATCTGCACATAAGGCGGTTTTATATCAAAATGGTTGCTTTCTTCAAACCTACATTAAATAATGAAGACAAAAATATAACAATTCAGTGCATGTATTTAGCAAAAATAGTTTTTTTTTAAGCTAACTAATGAACTACAGACATTGAATAACTTTCCTCAGGTAAACATAACGTTGAATGAATGTTTACAAGCGGTTTTACTGACATCTTTCCATCGTTGAAACATTGTATGAGACATAATTGAGCACGCAATCAAATTTCTCCATTTTATTTTGCCTTGTTGTGTTTGCCCTTGAAGTCTAAAATTAGTCTCACACTCATTCTAGGACTGAAGTGAAATGTTATTGAAGTGCTGAAGTTAAGATGCCATGGTCAAATTCACCTTCTATGAGCTCAGAACTCAAAACAGACTTTGTTCTCGGGCCTGGATTTATCTTTAAATGCGCACACTCACGCTCACACTGTTAAATTTGTCCTCGGGTCTTAATAATGCCTGTGATCTTGCCAGTTCCATCTCTTAACAAATGATGTGTTGTTATTCATGTAGAGAAGAGGATTTTAGCACTTGGTGCCAATATATTGATCAGCTGATTTGAAATAAAAATAAAATAACTTCTTATTAAAATGTGCCCGTTTTTTTTTTCCTTTTGGATGTTCCATATCAACAAGTTTTTTTTTGTTTGTTTGTTGGGTTTTTTTCCCCCCATTTGTGTACCCAATGGAAAAAAAAAGAAAATCTTAATATCTCAATTGTTCATCCTATAAAGAAATTATATTAAAAGAACAACAAGCGAAGACTCTGGCTTCTTGGATTTTCTCCTGGTAAAATAGGCTTTGGCAACCTCACACGTGTCTCCTGAACAGGTGAGTTCCATTTTAGGATTGTAGGTCTATTCTAATTATGTATAGTTAGAATATCAAAAGAGCAACTTAAATTAGTATATTGCAATACTTAAAATGAGGAGAAAATGCTACCTCATTTGTTATTGACCTCAATAGCCATGTTTCCAATGAAATACTACAATATTTTGGTGCAAAATCACTTGGTACAGAAGAAACTAGCCATGGAGAGGTGGAACAAACTATACAAAGGCAACCTAGACTATATTAAATACAGGTTCGCATGCAACATTGAAAAACATTGTTTGGGTTGAGCAACCATGCCAAGAACACAAAAACAAAAATTCAGGAAAAAGCAAAACAAATAGGTAACGTCTGATTCTGCTATGCCATGCCAATAATTTTACATATTGTTGGGCCCATGCAGGTTAATATTAACAGTGCTTATTTTAAAAAACAATTTTGGCAACATATTGGGTCACCACTAAAAGCCAAGAAAATATCTGATTCCTGAAGCAGTTGAACTCGGCTGATTATTGATCTTAACTGTGCTTCAAATTGTGCTAAGATATGTCAACATATTGAAGTGAAGAGGCCAAATTATTTGAGCCGTCATGAATTTTACAGCTCTATACTCATAGTATATCATGCCAACAAACTTTTTTTATTTGAGGACAAATATCTGTTGAGAGCATTCCTAAGCTATTAGCTATGAAATAGCAACAACATTTTTCTCTTGGAGTAGATCTGAAGATCTAGACACACAAACTATCTCACATCTCTGAATAACCAATGGAAGCATAAACACACTTCAATTGCAGATACATGTTTAACATGGTATATATATATATATATATGTGTGTGTGTGGGACCGAGTGGACATACTGTCAGCCATCTGCGTTTGGGATGAGATGTGAATGTTTGAGAAGAGAAACACAGCTTGTCTAATCAGCCTCAGGCAGGCAAACACACACACATACACACACGCACGCACGTACGCACAAACACAGAAATAGTGTTTTTCTGTCCTACTGTCCATATGTCTCTCTTTTCCACTACACTAAATGGCTTTTATTTTCTTTACTCTGCCTTTAATAATGCCTCCATTTTGTATTTTATCCATCTGCTCTCTTCCCATTCCTTTTTCAATCTGTTTGTTAAATATCCTCCTTAATTTCTACCTCTACATTGAAATGCTTTAGTAAGGGGCCATTCACACAGATTATGTTTTTGCAGTTAAAAACGCAAGACAGTGAAGTGAAATTTTTTTTTTTTAACTTGAGCGCCACGTTTTTAGAATGCAGTGTCATGCACGAGACAAAAGGCATGAGCGCAGCAGTCAAACATGCCTGTCTAGAGCAAGTTTACATTGAAAAACAATGGAAAAGTACAGCAGTGGAATGGAAAATTGCATTCTGTGTGAACCGGCCTTAAGGGAGCAATATAATACTTTATAATATATAGACAGTCTAAAACAGTGGTTCACAACTGGTGGGTCATGACCCCAAAAGCGTCATATATCTGTTATGATTAAGATTATAAAAAAAATAAAAAAATAAATGCTGAATGCATAAAACACAACTAATCATATAATAGTGCATAATCAGGGTAACTATATTAAAATAACTATTTTTCGATGTTGCAGTCAAATCCATTTAATTTAATTTTATAGTATTTTAGTGCAAATTCAACAGCTAAATAAAGACGGATGCCAATAAGTTGTGTGAAATTCCTTATTCTTGAAAGCTATAAACAAAACTATAAAAGGTCAAAGAAAATACAACCCATTTCATCCATAAAATACAAGTTCAAATGCAACAATGAAATGTATCGAGAACAAAGCGTTTTAGGCAGTGAATTTTTGGATGCCAAGAACATCCATCCATCCATCCATTTCAAGCAGTATGTATACAGCGTCCTACAAAACTATTTACATTTGCTGCCAGGGTGTTGGTGTCAGATGATGAAATTTTAATCTGTATGTGACAGCAGTTCTCTGCCAGTCAGGTCAGTGTTTATGTAAAGCCTGCAGGCAGTCAGCAGAGTGCCTAAATCTTTAATAAGACAAAATACACAGGTCCCAAAATCATCTCTCCAAATCCCCAGCTGCATTTCTCTTACACACACAGAGGCACTCATATGCATTCACACATGAAAACACACACAGAACAAACAACAAACAAGGGCGGCCTGGGACACAGGGGTGGTAACAATTGTTTGGTCTTTAAACTATTTTTCTGCGTATTAGTGAGAAAGAATTAAGTACAACATGAGCTGGCAATACATTTAAAATACATTAAATATTTTATAAATGTTTATAAAAGTGGTGAATAACTTGATCTTCTATAATAAAAGACTTTTGCCAAGTCAGACATTTTTCAAACTCCAAAAAAAAAAAAAAAAAAAAAAAAAAAAAAATGGTCCAAATGAAGTAAAAGTTATAATACGATCCGTAAAATGGTGGTCTGACAAAACACATCACAGATCCGATTTCTGGATTTTAAAAATACAGAATTAAAGAACTGGCTCACTTTCAATTTATGTGGGTGGATTTGAATTGAATTAGCTACAAACCACAGGAAGATCATTTGGAATTTCAACGGGAATGGCAGGAAGAGGAGTTTACTGAATTGCCATTTTAAGAATTTTAAAAGGGGTCATGAAATTGATTTTTTATTATTTTATAATGTTTCCTGAGGTGCACTTATAATGTTAATATGTTTTTAACATCAAATAATTTTCATAATTTAGAAATAAATGGCTATTTTCAACCCTGATTTTAGCCCTCTGATTTGAACGCTCTTTTAAAGAATTCAGTGTAAACGCCCTCTGCTGTGATTGGCTGACATCTTTGCAATTGAAATAGGCCTAAGTATTACATGTGGAGTCCTTTCAAATACTTTTTTACTATTACAGATGTCGAAATTAACAAATCATGAAAAGTGTTGATTATTGCATTATTTTTCGATCTATTCCTATCACATGGAAGGTTGCAGTGATGAGCATTGAGCAGATGACAGTCTGTTGATCCCGTGAATGCAGTGATCTCAGCATTGCTACACAATTTCGGCACCATCACAAAATGCTTTCACCATAACTAACCATGCAAACACGATTTAAATGCAGTAAGAACTTTATTGTGTAGTGTAAGAACGTCACTATAACAGGAGTTTTGGCAAGTGTCCAGATAAACTCGCACTACGTGATCGACAGCTTCATCCATTATAAAGAGAGCGCTCTTTGAAGTAAAAATACTAGGATTATTCATTATGAATTTAAAAATGAAATATGTTACTTACAGTTTGTGGGGTCCTTGCTGATTCCAGAACAGTTGATTTCTGATCTTTGAGCAAAAGTTTTTGGGGAAAGCCATTATCGCATAACGAATTGTTCTCAGTCACTGGTAAAATGTACAATACAAGCATTGCAAGCAAAGTCCCTTTCGAGGAAAGTCTGTTCACTTGGCAGCCATATTTGCAAGGCCTCCGGGCAGCTATTTCAGGCATCCAAGACTAAGTCCTACTATTTGAGCTGCTTGGCGAACTCCCAATTAAATAACATATTTCAAATCAGCAACAAAATCTGACATGAACCATATCATAAATGTTGTTTCTTATGCTAAAATAGCATTTAAAAAGCTTATTTTTCAGCTTTTTAAAATTTTTTTTAGCTAATGCACATGTGCAGTCCTATGCACGAGTCTCAGGTTTCTATGGAAACCGAAGCTTCTAACGGCAGCTACAGTGACGTAATGACTTTATCAATCAGCGATTGGCTCTTTTACTTAGAAGGCAGGACGTATTCCGCCATATTGCGCATTGCAGTTTCTCCCATTCATAACTAATAGGAGTGAACAGTCTTTGATGCAAGTCAGCACTGACGTATAGGATAAAAAATAAACTGAATCCATTTTTCTTTGACATCTGGATCCGATTGACAGCTTATACAAAGAATGTTTTTCCACAGCCAAGAACAGCATAATGTCTATGTGGTATCACAATCTTGTTATCATCACAACATCAGTGGGCGGGGACAACGATGGGATGATGCAAAATAGGCGTCGTTGTCTAGCTCCAGAGGCAGTCATATGCAAATGATTGTGCCCTTGTGACGTCACATGCCACCTTTGTTCCAAACTAAGCTTTTTTTTTAAAGCTTGATTATATAAATGCTTTTTTTTTACTGATTATTTATTTGATTTCTAATGGAAAATTTGATTTCTCATGTCATGACCCCTTTAACACAGGTAACACTTTATGGCAAGTGTTCTTCAACCCTGGTCCAAATAATTAATTATGATGCATTCTTTCTTTCTTTCCTATCTATCTATGTATCTATCCATCCATCCATCCATCCATCCATCCAGGCCCATAAACCACCAAACATCAGGGCTTTTTATACTTTTTCAAGACTTTCAAACAAGGCTTTGTCAAATCATCATTAAAAATGTGTCAACAAACAATGTTATGTTATGTTATGAGTTTCTTTGAATTTTAATATATTTAATTCTACTACCTTGAATCTAAATTGCAAATTCACATCCTATTTGCAGAAATCAAATTCAATCCAAATTACAGAATCATGTTGGAATTTAAAAGACATTCTCAATTAAATTCTGAGGAGCGTAAAACCCTATTCCGGAACACGCAGACACTCAAAAGACAACTCTGAGATGACATACACTGTTTACCACACTCTCAAACGACACCTCACACTCCATGTGTCTCATGCCTCACACTTTATCCCACACACCGAGACTATCACATCCCAAATTTCATTTTGCAATGTCTGATTGATATGAGCACAAATCTGACTGTCTGAGTCTAAGAAATCATGACTGCAGTATTACATAACTCTGGCTCTAGTTAGCACACTGCTGTGTATATAAGATACTAACAAGGGAGCTATCAAGACTGACAGCTAAACAAGCTCACCCACACAGACAGCAGCATAGAAATCTCTTTTCTCTTTCTTTTTCTATTCAATAAACAATATCTATCTGCATGCTCTAAAAAAATATTTTTAAAATTGTTTAAACAACAGTTGAATCAACAGTTAATTGATATAGAAGTAAAGTAAAAATATATATTTTCTTTAAAGCCACATTTGTATGATTCATCAAATTAAAAAAAAAAAAAAAAAAAAAAACTATTTTGGGACTTTTTTCTGCCAATATTTTTTTTTTTCCTTTTAATATTGACATTTGCAATTAACTACTATTATCTGCATATCATGTAATTCATTTGATTAAAACGTATAATCAACTGACTGCAGGACCACAGTCCTTAAACATGATGAAATCTGATAAGACACTCATCCTCTAAATCCTGGCTTCCTACTCTTTCTCTCGTTTCCTTTTTCTGAGTGAGCATAAGAGCCGGAGGGCAGAGAAAGGAGAGGGAAAATGAAGAAAACGAGCAGACAGAAAATGAGAGTTGATGTGCAATTTTACCATCCAATCCACAGCCTCCCTCCTCAGCAGCTTCCATCTTTCTCTCTCTCTCTCTCTCTTTCTCTCTCTCTCTGTTGAAGTATTATGTAACCGGGCCCTAGGCATGGTAATTAGGAAGCTTTAGGTATTAGCTTAAACCAAAGACAAGAACAAAAGGACGGTAAAAGACTCTGAGTGTGTGTGGGCATCCTTCTCCACTTTCATATATAAAGGTTGAGCCCTCAGTGAGAAGGGTTTATGATCAGTCAGATGTTTCTTAGACTTTCTTCAAGATAGCACTGAACTTCTGGACTACTCCTGACCTCTGAGTGCGTCTCATGTAAATCACAGGAAAAAAATAATGGTGTGTATCTGATATATTGAAGTTACTAGTGTGTGTGTGTGTGTGTGTGTGTGTGTGTGTGTGTGTGTGTGTATATATCCTTTCAAAAAAAAGTTGTGATATCTTTACCTAATTGGAAGGCTCTTCTGTTCTGTTCTATAGAGTGCATTAGTGCCTGCCTACTTTTTCAGTGGTGAAGTTTTTCCATTCATTTTTCCATTGGGATTCCAAAAAAGTCAAAGTGTTATAAATCATGACCCAAGCCAACTAAAGCCAGGTGCACACTGTGCGATTTATAATAGTCCTTTAAGATGGTTGCTTGTCAGACTGTATGTTCATGACTGTATGGTCACACTGTGGGATCTCAGTTGTCATTTATGTCAGACTGTACGACAGTCAAGTCACACTTCCAGAATTTTGTCAGAGGTAACAATTGATCGCAATGGTCATTAACCTGCTGTCTGTGAACATGTCAAACTAGCGAACAAAGACTACAGATTTTAGGCTAGGATTATAGGAATCTTTTAGGATTTGCAAAATGTCTCAGACGACCAAATTGTGGCCAAAATCGCACAGTGGGAACAAGCCTCAAATAAAACGTGAATCACAACATTACAAACTTTGATTTGAAGCCAAAAAGTATTTGAAAATTGAACAAACTCAAACTTAAGTATAAGACTGTGTACTTAAAGGTATAGTTCACCCAAAAATGTTTATCTGCTTACCCCCAGGACATCCAAGATGTAGGTGACTTTGTTTCTTCAGCAGAACACAAATGATGATTTTTAACTCCAACCGTTGCCGTCTGTCAGTCAAATAATGTGAGTGAATAGGAACTCCATCTATAAGAGTCAATAAAACATGCACAGACAAATCCAAATTAAACCCTGCGGCTCGTGACGACACATTTGTGCAAGAAACCGAACAGTATTTATATAATTTTTTACCTCTAATACACCACTATGTCCAACTGCGTTCAGCACTCGCTTAGTGAGGTCTGATCGCACTCTGACAACTGCAGTGATGTCTTGCTCTCATTGAAGTATAAGCGCGAGACATCACTGCTGTTGTCAGAGTGCGATCAGACCTCACTAAGCGATTGCTGAACGCAGTTGTACATGGTGTTTTAGAGGTAAAAAATGATATAAATATTGTTCGGTTTCGCGCACAAACCGATCGTTTCGTGTCTTAGAACATCAATGTGTCGTCATGAGCCGCAGGGTTTCATTTGGATTTGTCTATGCAAGGTTTTTCGACTCTTATTGATCCAAGTTCCCATTCACTCCCATTATTTGACTGACAGACGGCAACGGTTGGAGTTAAAAATCATCATTTGTGTTATACTGAAGAAACAAAGACACCTACATCTTGGATGTGCTGGGGGTAAGCAGATAAACATTAAATTTTCATTTTTGGGTGAACTATCCCTTTAAGGTTGAACCACAGTAGTCACATTGACTGTTGTAACCATGTACCTTTCTGGACTTCAAAAGGTGCAATGACGTTGCTGCCTATGTGTGGATCAGATACCCTCGGATTTCAACAAGTATTTTAAGTTGTGTTCCGAAGATGAACGAAGGTCTTACAGGTTTGGAATGACATGAGTCTGAGTAATTATTGACAGAATTTTCATTTTTGGGTGAACTAAACCTTTAATGGTGTCGAAGTTATGCTCCCATACTTTCTATAGATATGAATGTAAACGCACAAGACTAGATTCCAATAATGAGACAACTTTATACACACTCCTTTAGTTTACACAAGCAAACTTATATGGTGTGGGTTAGTCTGTAGTAAATATAATTAGCTTTATATAAAAAGTCTAAGTCCTCATTCAGAAAGCTAGTTCGACATGTAAGAAAGACAGACTCAAGAATTGTTTGTTTGAATCTACACAATATCAGACAAAGCTCTCACTTTTTCCTCACACAGACAAGTGTGACTCTCACCGAAGCAATCTCTGTGTGTCTATGTGTGTGTTTGAGGAGGGAGCCCTGTGTGTGCGGACAGCGTTTCTATGGAAACGGATGTGGGTGATTCATGGAGCGTATCAGGCTGAAAAATAAATTTCACACATACATGTGTGTTTGAGAGAGACAGAGATGATGTTTTAATGTTTTCAAGTGTTTAAGAGTGTTTCAATGTGCCAGATTAAGAGTATGTGTGTGTGTTTGTATGCTTGTTTGTATGCCATGAGGACAGTATTGACATTGTGCCAAATATTCCTTAAATGCTCTTCAAATATATCAACTGCAAATTATTAGGGCCCGAGCACCTATGGTGTGAGGACCCTATTGGAATTGCTCAGCCAAAATTTTCTTCTTCTCCAAAATGAATCACATTTTTGAGGGCCTAAACGTTCTCAAAAACTCATGAAACTTTACACACGCGTCAGAAGTGGTGAAAATTTACATCTGATATGGGTTTCAGAATTAGGTGTGGCAAAATGGCTCGATAGCACCACCTACAAAATTTCAATTAAGCGCCCTTCGTGCTACATTTCACGTACAGTTATGAAATTCGGTAGACAGATGTAACAGCCAAATACCGACAAAAAAGCCCTGGGTGCAAAGTTTGTAAACCCAACAGGAAGTGAGATATTTAGAATTTTCTCTACAAAATTTTGGCAGTTTTTGCCATTTCCACATGTTGTACTTTAACGAACTCCTCCTAGAGCTTTAATCAGATCAACATCATATTTGGTCAATCTAATCTAAAGGCCTTTGAGACGTTAAATTGCGAAGATCTAGAGTTTTCGCTGAAGGGCGTGTCCGTGGCGGCCTGGCAAAGTTTGATGTTTCGCCATGAAACAGGAAGTTGTTGTAACCCGGGCATACAATGTCTGATCTGCCCCAAACTTCCCATGTTTTATTAGAGTCCTGACCTGAAGACATCTATATGACAATATTCAGTTACAGTCATAGCGCCACCTGGGGGCAACAGGAAATGACATGTTTTACACTGTGATTAACTCCTCATAGAGATTAAACCAGAAGCACATCATATATGGCCAGTCTAATCTTAAGGCCTTTGAGATGTTAAATTGCAAAGATCTTGAGTTTTCGTTGAAGGGTGTGTCCGTGGTGACCTACAAAGTCTGATGTTTCGCCATGTAAGGTGAATCACTTTTTTGAGGGCCGAAACATACTCGAAAACTCATGAAACTTTGCAGATGCGTCAGAAGTGGTGAAAATGTCTGATATGGGTTTTAGAATTAAGTGTGGCAAAATGGCTCGATAGCGCCACCTACAAAATTTGCCCCTGACACTACGTTTCACGTACAGGTATGAAATTTGGTACACACATCTAACAGCCCAATACTTACAAAAAAAGTGGAGTGAAATCTGAAAACCAACAGGAAGTCAGATATTTTGAATGGCTCGATAGCACCACCTACAAAATTTCAATTAAGCGCCCTTCGTGCTACGTTTCACGTACAGTAATGAAATTCGGTAGACAGATGTAACAGCCAAATACCGACAAAAAAGCCCTGGGTGCAAAGTTTGTAAACCCAACAGGAAGTGAGATATTTAGAATTTTCTCTACAAAATTTTGGCAGTTTTTGCCATTTCCACATGTTGTACTTTAACGAACTCCTCCTAGAGCTTTAATCAGATCAACATCATATTTGGTCAATCTAATCTAAAGGCCTTTGAGACGTTAAATTGCGAAGATCTAGAGTTTTCGATGAAGGGCGTGTCTGTGGCGGCCTGGCAAAGTTCGTTGTTTCGCCATGAAACAGGAAGTTGTTGTAACTCGGGCATACAATGTCCGATGTGCCCCAAACTTCACATGTTTTATTAAAGTCCTGACCTGAAGACATCTTCATAACAATATTCAGTTACAGTCATAGCGCCACCTGGGGGCAACAGGAAATGACATGTTTTACACTGTGATTAACTCCTCCTAGAGATTTAATCAGATCAATGTCATTTTTTGTCAGTCTAATCTAAAGGCCTTTGTGACGTTAAATTGCGAAGATCTAGAGTTTTCGCTGAAGGGCGTGTCCGTGGCGGCCTGACAAAGTTTGATGTTTCGCCATGAAAAAAAGGAAGCCGTTGTAACTCAGGCATACTATGTCTGATCTGCTCCAAACTTCACATGTGTGATAAGAGTCCTGGCCTGAACATATCTATATGCCAATATTCCGCTAGTCATAGCGCCACCTGCTGGCAACAGGAAATGGTATGCTTTACACTGTAATTCCCTCCCAGAACCACATTTCAATATGCCACAAAGTACCAAACATACTAGAAACACGTTAAATCATGCAACACTTGGCTAAGTGCTAATGTATGCGATTAACGCCATGAAACAGGAAGTTGTTGTAACTCAGGCATATGATGTCCGATCTGCTCCAAATTTCACGTGTTTGATAACAGTCCGGGTCTGAGCACATCTATATCGCAATATTTGGTTATGGTCAAAGCGCCACAAAGCAGGAAGTGTGGCAATTCGAAATGACTTAATGGCATAATTCTCCTGTATTCATTCGCTTACATGCATGTCGACCACTGTTCTCTGTTTTCCTAAGGCCAACGGGTGGCGGTGAGCCCGGGTGCGAGGGCCCTTTCATCGCTGCTTGCAGCTTTAATTTTACTATTGGTTTTTGCAAAATGTTATTTCAAAGTTTTTATTGGTGTCCATTTTACAGAAAAATACAACTTCAGTCTTTCTACTTTAAAATCTCACATTTAATTCAATGTGTTACTTGGCACTTCTTTGTAATTATTTGTGAAATGTACAATTTCTGAGTGAAAATTGTTGCAAATGCATTTTTTTTTTCAGTGAGGTATATATACAATTGTTATCTATTATATACAATTTAAAATATAAATTACATAAAATCTCCAGTTTATAGATCTTCCTGCTGTAAAACCATATCTAGCTCAAACTACTTTCTTCTTCATTCTCATTTTAACTTTTATCATGAGCACAAATCATAAGTAGTGATAAAAGACTTTATATTCTTCACCTGTCAGTGGATTTAATACACTTGAGACTTTAATCAATAACTAATATTGGCCAGACAAAAACACAATTGCAAGACTCAGCCCAGCATTTAGGTTTTAATTTAGTTTTAATCTTGTGCATGACGCTGAAGTGGAGCCTTAATAGAGCTTGAAAAAGCCCAAATATATTATTTTGCTCTATCAGTAATCTGTTAATAATGACACTGTTAAAAGTAAAGTGTTTAATTTTTTAAAGCTCTATATTTTATGTGCTAATGCCTAATGTTTTAATGTTCTAAAGCTCCTTTTCCAGCTTAATGTGCAGAGGCATACCTAAACACACACATAAATGACTGGAGAGTGTCTGGAACAATCAGATTATCAAGTTGTTTGAAAACATGACAGAATATGTAAATTGTTTTCCTTCCAACATCTGGACTCCTCTATGCTCTCTGAGTTAATACCTAAAGCTGCAAATTACCACAAACACTAGAATAGCGGAAGAGACGACCTTGTTCCTCCATAACCGGCGACAACATAAAACAGCTTAACTGGCTTTGCTAAGTAGAAAACAGTGCCCAGTACGATTGTTTCCCTAGCTCATAACCTTCCTTTCTTTCTTTCTTGAGTCTAGATAGGTGTAAAAAACAAGAACATGACCACAACATTTAAAAATATACAGTCTCATCATGTAAATTCATGCCTCTGGAATCTGAAAGACAATGTTATTCTGAAAATGTCGAGAGCGCACACACACACACACACACACACACACACACACACACACACACACACACACACACACTGCAGACTGCAGACTGCCAGGCTAATCTGTGCTGCTCTGACATACTGATGAATAAACTATGAAGGGAGGAAACTGAACTGACTGTTACACTATTAACATGAGAGAAAGAGATTAAATATAAATGGCTCTGTGATTTCTGCTGTGATGAAAGGTTAGATTGTACGGAAATATTTCCTACGAGTTTTAAGAGTCAAAACATCTATTAGTAGACCTTTAACACACACAAAAAACACAGGGCTGTTCCTGTGCTGTGTGGCCCTCAATGTGACATCTGATGAATAATTCTTGTAGTAGTGCATTGTGGGATTGAGTGATAGCACTCAGCCCCGGTGAATTTAATAACACAAGGTTTGAATCACTCATTTAAGGATAAAAAGGAAAAACACTTGACATCTGTGGCCCTTATGTGACTAAACATGAGTCAGCATGTCGTCTGTACTGTGATTTTCCTCCAATCTTCATTAAGGGATGTGACAGATGTGGAAGTTCTTCAAATTTAGAATTAATCTCTACCCAAGAGGTAAAAATTGACTCATACGGCATATGTGAAATGCTTCTCCTGAGCTGCCAAATGTAGACTGTTTTGAATCATCAAAGTCCTGCTCAAAGTCAGTCCACTTTGTGGTCATCTTTGTAATTTTCATGGACGGCTATTTGCAGGTACAGCTCCTATCTACTTAAATAATAAAAGACAGAAATCTCTAAAACTGTTTGCCAAGATCTATAAAATGCCAAAACGCATAAAACATTAAAGGGGTGGTTCATTGCGATTTCACTTTTTTAACTTTAGTTACTGTGTAATGTTGCTGCTTGAGCATAAACAGTATCTGCAAAGTTACAGCGCTGAAAGTTCAAAACAAATGGAGATATTGTCTTTTAAAGTTATGGCAGTTTAATGCCTACAATTATGACCAGTTTGGACTACAACAAGCTTCTTCCCGGGTTGGTGACATCATAAACCCTGCAATTAACAAACACTTCCCCCGGGAACACGCAAAAGGTCATGTCACGTGCATACAAGTCTTCTTCCTAGGAACGCTGGACTTCGGGAACAATGTTTAAAATTTATGTTTAATTCTGTTTCTGACAATTACAACGCTAATTTAGCCGTCTGTGCTGCACATTTTATGGAGGACAGCTTCCAAAATCTACATGAGTTCAATGCTGGATTTACACAAAGGCCATTACTGAAAGATGAAGCAGTTCCCACTTTAAAAGCAGAAGCTGCTGTTTATGGGCTCCAACCTGTAAGTATATATTTTTTTTATATAAAGTTATATAGCTTCTGGGAGGTAAACAAAGACCAACACGGTTTGGCTTCGCTAGCCAGTTAGCTAAATTTTGTTTCATTCTTCTCCAACAAACGCCTACAAACACCAACACACTTCTATGTAATCACACCAGCACACACCAGGTTGTTAGTTCCTGTTGGTAAGACTGACAAGCTTTGGAATTTGAATATGTCTGTTTTTAAATGTTAAAAGTAATTTTAATGAATACAAATTATACGTTTTAACCACTTGGTGGGATTGTCAGACGTTCCCTTCATCATGCGCCGTGGTAGCGCGTCAAATCATTCACAAGTATAAATATGAAGCTATTTTGCACGTAGGTGATATTGAATTAATATTTCATGTTGATATACGGTGGTTACATACTGTTTAAACTAATCGTGGTATTGATATTACTGCCGACTCTAAAGAACAGTGGCAAGGAAAACTAACTTTACCGAGCCCCCTAGTGGTGAGGAGCATTTCCGTTGTGTTGTGGCTTGATTCCGTTGTGTTGTGGCTTTATTCTGTTGTGTTGTGGCTCGATTGCGTTGTGTTGTGGCTCGATTTCGTTGTGTTGTGAACTTATGTTTGCCTTTTTAATTTTGTTGTGTTGTGCACTACTGGGCCACCGTAGTTATGCTTTTTTTCGTAAGTTGAATATGGAAGGTGGTCTGGCGCAACCCAGATATTTTGACTTCCAACATTCTTTAAAATATTCTCTTGTTCAACAGAAGAAAAACTCTTGAGGATGAGTAAATGATGACAGAATTTTCATTTTTGGGAAACATGAAAACCTGACTCAAATCTGTTCCCTGCAAATAGTCCCATAATTAAATAGCAGACATCAAACTGGCTCTTTTCACTTAAATATGACCCTTTCTTTACTAAAGGTGATTGAGAGTTTGACAGTTACAGTTCCTTCGTTTGCTTATATATATTTTCTGTCTCCTTGCACTGCTTCTGGAATCAAGTGCTGCGATAATAAACTGACAAGCACATTGCATACAGAAACTGTTGAAGTTATTCATAAATATTCTCTTATATCTCTAAAGGGAAGTCAAATAACCAGGTTTCAAAGGGGAAGAATAAGAAAATAGTTCTGTCTAGTCTCTACCAGAACATCAGTTTAGAGGGCTATAAGGGATGTTAAACATAAGCAAACTTATGCTAAAGATAAAGCGTGTAACTCGCTCTTTTTTTGTTTGAACAGAACAGGAACTCTTGGCTTATCCAATGGTGTAAGTTTGGGGCAGAACCACCTGCTTGGCAGAACATTTCAGTTTCATGCCACTAGCAATGAAGAAATTACATTCTTCACCTTTATATATCTAGAAACCAATGGTCTCCAGAATTCAGACAGCTGAAGGCCCTCAAAGTCGAAAGTCCTCACCTCCAAGAGAACTTGGTGCAGCAGTTGTGCCGCCTTCTCAGAGACCTTCCACGGGTCCGTCTCCTCCACCAGCATGGCGTCCAGGGTTCCCTTCTCCAAAACCACATCAAACACACCATCAGGGAAGGCCAGTCGACGGGCGTCCATGCACAACCAGCTGAGCTGAGCGCAGTCCTTGTATCTCTCCGCCATGCTCTCCACACAAACGCTGGAGTAATCCACGTTAGTGATGGAGGTGTAGCCGGCCTGGTACATGTCATAGCTCAGAGCGCTGTTACCACAACCTGAAAGAGAGCAAAAGAGAGTCTGGCAAGTGAAAAACAGTTTGAAAGTTCTATTATTGTATATTTATGTTATGTCTTAAAGGTGCAGTATGTAGGAATGACACACAGTGGTCGAAATAGGTAATGCAGTCCAAATTCTAAATATTGTTTGCCCCACCCCCTCCTTCAAAGACGCGGGTTGCCAGCTTGAGGACACGCAACAAATGGGAGCGCAATTGACAATGAAAGCCGAGGAGACTTACACACTGTAAGTTGACGAGTTGATTTTAATATGCTGTCGTTCATAGAGATTTTTAGATGGATGCAGAGGCTTTTTAGGTTGGGTAGAATCTGAGATTCTCTGACCCAGTTTGTTTGCTGGTTTCCATGGCTGCAATACGGAGTGTTTTCTGCCTACTGGAAACCTGTGATGTCGAAATACTATTGGATAAACTGGCAGTACGCGGTTTCACACAGACCAAAACAAAGACAGACATTCCGCCACGGAACGCATATTTCAAAGTAGAATATCTGGCTGTAGCATTGTTTTTCTGAGAAACATGTAGGTGAGCATGTCTCCTAAATATCTGCAAACATATTGGGGTATTTTTTTGCTTTATTAAAGTGTAAATCTTACATATAGCACCTTTAAAGGGCACCTACTATTATGCCCTTTTTTACAAGATATAAAATAAGTCTCTGATGTCCCCAGAGTGCATGTGAACTTTTAGCTCAAAATAAAAGAAAATTTTTTATAGCATATTAAAATTGCCACTTTTTGGGGGCGAGTAAAAACGTGCTGTTTAGTATGCGTCCTTTTAAATGCAAATAAGCTGCTGCTCCCAGTCTAAGAGGGCGGAGCTTCAAGAGCTCATTCTCCAGTGTCAGGAGTCAGGACACACTAATAATGTCAGAAACTCTCAGTAACCGTTTTCAGTCCGAAACAGATTCTGACAATAACACCTACAGAGCCAGAGAATATATAGTGCATGGAGATAGAACAGGTATAGTTTAGTTTAAATACAGTATAACTTATGTTGTCATCTTGTCAAGCCTGTTGTACCGGACCCCGTCTGAATGATGACCAAAACTTTACTGATGAGTTTTATGACATTTATTGTACTTCATACAAAACATGAAGTGTCTGCATTATTGCATTCTTGTGTTCACAAACAGTTAGATCGAGCACAACAGAATGGAACAGAAAGTGAGACATTTTAAATGTTTTAAAAGCAAGACACTGCAAAGCAAAAAAGCAAAAGACGTGTGTCCCGTGAGAACAAAGACCCAGTTATCTTAGAACGGGGCCAAGTCGTCATAAAGCAGCATGAAAGTGATATACTTAAACTTTCTCATAATCGAAACATTCTAATATTAAAATGTGCCACCTGTGAGACTTTTTGGTTAAAAAGTCGTCAGATGATTCAAAATCACAAATCTAACCAGAGGTGTAAGTGACAGGAAGTCACATGTTGTGACTTCCTGTTGTGGCACGGGGGTTGGACGCCTCAGCTCCTGAGGCGAGAGCAACTTTAATTATCGCCTTCTTCGTTAGTCTAATTAAAGCATGCTTAACGAGTAATCTTACAGAGGGTGTTTAATCAAAGGCATTTTCTCAGTCTGTAGTCAACACTTCTCTCTTCTCACTTAACACTGAATGTAAAGATAAAGTCATGAAGTCATTATTCAGAGGAAAGTTGTTGCACTTTCAGTGTTATCTGGAAGCTTGCCTTGCATGCCATCGTCTCAGCAGGACAAAAGGCATTTCCCTGGAGGCACCTAACGATACGTTTAAACCATAGTGTCTCAAATTCGATTTATAGCTCTTTATAGAGCATTTATCTCGCTCATGCTGCCACTCTTCTCCCAGATCTCATTACAAAACCATTCTGTGCAATTGTACCAGTGGGGGGATTTTTTTTTTTTTTTTTTTGAGCATATCAAAACCAAACAAGTCCACTTCAGTAAAACAACCCTTAATTTGTGTTAACATACTATTGTTATTATAGATATTCATTGTAAACCTAAATAAATTAAACAACCTGACCAAGATTATAAAAGCTCTTTATGCAAAGGAAGTTGAATATTATTTATATACTTTAGTATATATTATAGTTTTTATTAATATTTTGAATTATTTTTATTTTTATAATTTCAGTTTTCAGTTTAATAATATAGTATTTATTATAACCAAAGTTAGTGTTTTTGTCATTATTATTAGTTTGTTTTCTTTAATTTTTTTAACTAACATTTTAATTAACTAACAAACTTTTTTAAGTTTTAGCTTTAGTACTTTTATTACTTCAAATTAAACTTATTTCAGTTAATTGCCAAAGTATAATTTTTAATTCTTGTTTAAGTTTTACATCTAATATTTATATTTTATTTCAGCTTTGTTTCAGTTACCCAAAAAATATTTTTAGTTAACAATACCAATAAAAATGCTGAATCCAATATTAAAGTGCCCCTATTATAGATTTTTGAAAATGACCTTTCATGCATTGCGTAACATAGCCCATGCATTGTGTAACATAACAAGTGAATGAAAACATCCTGCAAAGTTTTAAATCTGAAAGTGCACCATATGTTAAGTTATTGGCTGCGTCCGAAAACCTAGGTAGCTGTCTTGCTGCCTCGCTATCTTATAAGAGAATGACTTGTACGGCAGCGTTTGTGCATGAAGGCACCTCACGAAATTGATTTCGGACAGACTTCTGAGGCAGCGTAACACTTTAATGATCTACAGCAATATAGCGCAAGCTTTGGTGAGAACTAAACAAATATTTAATTACTACAGTAGTAATTTCTCGATAGAAATGATATCAAAATTGAAATATGTTGATCAAAATCATACATTTGTACAAAAACTGAGCAGCAAATGCAACTCAGTTGCGCCATCTTTATTTTTCTAGCTCAACTGTCACAGAATGGAAAGCACAGGATTGTGGGATATCAAAGGCAGCTAAGGATACATCTATGCTTCCTTCAAAAATCGATCAGATGAAGGTATCTGATGAGAGAGGAAGTGAAGCTAACATTGGATTCAGACGTGCCTGGATGCCTTACTACCTTGAAATGTGTCCTCGTAAGGCAGCATTTTACAGTTTTCGGACGCAGCCACTGTCTCTCAAAAGTAAGAGTCGACTCGGAGTCAATTGAAGGAGTCGTTTGTAAAAATGAACCCCAAGCCATTTCGTTGTGATGTCACAACAAAACATTGGCATATTGCCCACTTATTGCACACGCAGATGCCAGGAAAACTTGAAACCATAGACTGTAAGCTTGAAACCCAAACCTTGAACCTAAATGTGTTCAACAAGGGATTCGCAAGACAGTTGTTGCTGAAGGCTGGGTCAGTACCCAGTTTATTTGGACCAGCTTCTTCCTCCTCCGAAATCACAACCTGTAAGTATGATTAATAATTGTTGCCACGTTTGACAGACTGACTGTTTTGTAAGAATGTTGCCTATTATAATTCTCACAGAGAAAATAATTTAAATTAGTTAAGTTTTTAAGGATAGATACAAAATTGCTCCCAAACAGTTCAATGGCCTAAGTAGAGTAACGTTACTGGATTGAAACCGGTTCAGTCCGAACATGACAGTGTTGTCTCCGTGTCCAAATTCCGAGCCAGAGTAACCACATTCTCTATAGCATGCACAATAACGTATTTAGTTGTGTGTGTTGTCAAAGACTATAGAATAACAAAAGACGCGTCACTCGTATTTTTATGAATGGGAGAAAGTGCAACACGCAATATGGCGGAATAAGTCCCGCCTTCTAAATAAGAGCCAATCGCCGACTGGTAAAGTCATCGCAAAACAGCAGCGGCCGTTAGAAGCTCCAGTTTCTATAGAAACAGTCAGATGCGCGCCTCCGAAATGAGGCAAAAGAGATGTTATGATTCAAGCGTTTAGAAACAATATTAATGAGAGGGTTGTTGTCAGATTTCATTGGTGATTTCAAATATGAAAAAAGCTGGGTAAACAGCTTTAGAGAATTTGATGTTTCCCCATTCAATGAGACAGAAGCTGCACCTGGATGCCCGAGAGGTGTTTTAAAGATGGCCGCCGAGTGAAATGACTTAAAGGGACTTTGGTGTTGTGTTAGCTCCACGCAGCTTGTAGGTCTCCGGCCAACCAGCTAACAGCAATATGTGTTCGCTCGCAATTGTCTAGAAATGTGTCAAATGTTTTTTGTTGTTATTACTTGGCGTTATGATAAAGAATAGAGCAATACATTGGTGTACAACTGCAGTGCTTTATCAATACGTTTCTCTGTTGGGCTAATGTATATAACGTTACCATGACTGTTTGTGTGTTTACCACTGTGGGCTAAGTTCGTTAAAATAAACACAAAACAACTTAATTCCTCCATTAAGTCTTTATTTTTAGAACAGACCGGAGCACCATCATTATTATAATATAATGTAAGTGATGCAAGCACTATATACTGTCATCTGACCAATAAACTGCAGATTAGCGTCACGCAAACGAGGGGTTCGGCAAAATGAATCGTTGAGCGAATCGTTTGGGAGTCGTTGAGCAAATAAGGTAAAAATAAATGCAAATTATAAGACAAAGTGTTTTTTGACCTTGCATGCTTTTAAAGCTGTTGTTGGGAACTCCCAAAACAAAAATAGGAACATTTCAAATGCCATAATAGGGGCACTTATACATATAATATGTTTATAAATATATTTTGATTTTATAGTAGAAAAAACAGGGCCTAATTATGATACTATAATTATGAAACTATAGTTAAAAAATTATAATTTATCCTATCCAATCTCAAAGGTGAAATGTGTGATTACCATTACAGGTATCAAATGGAATTACAATCAAGTTTTTTTTTTTTTTGGACATAACATTAACTCAACCAATGGCATGGGTTTTGAGGCAGGAAATTTTTTTGACCAATGGCAGACAAGGTTTTCTATTTAGGAAACCTGACTGAAAGCAGACATTATTTCCCTAATTCTGTTTTGTGCCACTAAAAAGACCGAAACTACACACTTAAAGTGTATTTAATCATTTAAATATATTTTTAAATGATTATGGTGTGAAAAAAGCTTGAATATGAGAGACATCTGTGTGCTGTTTATGTTGATATCAATACAGTATATACCCTGCCTCATGGGTGTTGATGGTTTAGAAGGTCATTGCAACGATGTAAATGTGTGTGTGCAGAAGGAAAGAAAAGTGAAGAGAGAGAAACACTGGGACAGAGTATTCCTGAGCTGTCAACCACTGCCCTCAACTCATAAACAGTCCTTGTTTCCACTCTCTCCATGACATCACCAGCTACACATGGCCCCTGACCTTTTCTACCGCTGCCTGTGCCTGGATCCCCCTCTTCAGAGCTTTCTTTGTGGTGTCGAGGACATGGGAATTTCCAAAGCGGAGACATTAACTAACAGGACACAACGCTAAAGTTAGTCTAGCATATCACGCGTAGCATTCCTGCTCTCTCACTCTCTCCTTCTCCACATAGGGAGACGGAAAAAATGATTCCACATCTCAGACAGTCACGAGATATGTCGAACCATCATCACAAGACCCAGAGACTCAAGAACGTGCCATACACAGATCTCTAGGCAGTATGTCTCTGTAATAGAAAGCGATCTCTAGGATTCACTGTATGAACTCTTTCATCACTCAGGATCAAATTTCACAAAACCTTCTCTCTCTTTCTGAAACTTAAAGGGTTAGTTCACCCAAAAATGATGACGCTTATTACTCGCCTTCATGTCGTTCCACACCCATAAGACCTTCGTTCATCTTCAGAACACAAATTAAGATATTTTTTGATGAAATCTGATGGCTCAGTAAGGCCCGAATCGCCAGCAATAACAATCCCTATTTCAATGCCCAGAAAGCTACTGGAGACATATTTAAAACAGTTAATGTGACTACAGTGGTTCAACCTTAATATTATAAAGCGATGAGAATACATTTTGTGTGCCAAAATAACAAAATAGCGACTTTATTCAACAATATCTAGTGATGGGTGATTTCAAAACACTGCTTCATGAAGCCTTGAAGCTTTACGAATCATTTGTTTCGAATCAGTGGTTCAGAGCGCCAAAATCACAAGATTTCAGTAAACGAGGCTTAGTTACGTCATAAATGTTTTGAAACTTAAATAGTTCACGTGATTTTGGCAGTTTGATACGCGCTCCGAACCACTGATTCGAAACAAAGATTCATAAAGCTTTAAAGCTTCATGAAGCAGTGTTTTGAAATCGCCCATCACTAGATATTGGTGAATAAAGTCACTGTTTTGTTATTTATGGCGCACAAAAAGTATACTCATCACTTTATAATATTAAGGTTAAACCTCTGTAGTCACATGAACTGTTTTAAATATGTCTTTAGTAGCTTTCTGGGCATTGAAATAGGGATTGTTATTGCTGGCGATGCAGGCCTTACTTAGCCACCAGATTTCATCAAAAATGTCTTAATTTGTGTTCCGAAGATGAACGAAGGTCTTACGGGTGTGGAACGACATGAAGGAGAGTAATAAACGGCATCATTTTTGGGTGAACTAACCCTTTAATGTTTAAAATTGGAACATGCTGCATATATCATGAAACCAACAGTCTCATCCATACTGTAACTGAGGATCAGTTGAAGTTTCCTTGAGGCAACGAAAGTGGCTCATCCATGATTTCCCATAATGCCCCAATGCTGCAGTAATAGTGTAAATGATTTAGCACCATGATGTCATACCAAGTAGAGCATGACACTTCAATGTATTACGCAACACCATCAGAAGAAAGACATGACTAGGCCTCTCAAAATAAAATAGTGATGTAAGCTAGACTTTTTTGGGCCATTATGATATTACTTGACAGTTACACTGCCAGATTGCGCACCAACATCTTTTTTTATTGGTAACTTGCAAGTGTCAATACATTATAAACCAAATATATAGCTTTTTTTTTTATTATTTATTCATCTCTACATACACATACATAACAAATGCCCCTTAATGCATTTTTACATATTAATTTCTCAATATTTAATTATACTTTGTGTTAGTTTGTCAAGAGTACAGCCTAAACTCAAAAAAAAAAAAGAACTTTCGCTGCTGTTAGTTTCACTCAAACCATCCTTGTTGTTCACATTACTTAAACTCATGAACTTAATTTAACTGAGTTGTTTCTATTAAAAATGTGTATTGTCAGCTTTAATTAAGTGTTTTTTCAGTCAACTTAACATTGCTGAGTGAAATGCACAAATTAATGTTGACAAAACTAACTGGGCAGTGGATCCATTGTTCCCAGTCTAAGTAAATTTAGGGATTAAAGTGTTATTTTATGTTTTTCAGTAAAAGGAAAAATGTTGTTAGTTTATGTTAGAGTGTGAGCACTTCATGTTTATAGGATGGAATTCCTTCTCTGAATTAAATTGAGTTTGTTCAACAAGTTATTTTTTGATTGCATTTTGTAGAGGAAATAGTTAATTTAATAAGGTATATTAAGTCAATAAATGTGTTCACCTTATGTAATAAACTTTTATAAATTTAACATATTAAGTAAACTGCACATATAAATATTATTTAACAGTGACAAATTAAAATGATTTGTATTTGCTCAAAGAAATTTTGTCAGCTTTATTTGAATTTTTATTTGTTCATACAACTAAATTTTTATTTGTACAAATTATTCAATATAGTTGCATGTAACCACTTGATGCTGCTTTATGTAAATCCAGCAATTTTTTTTTTTTGAGTGTACTGTCTTTCTCTCCATGCAATGGCACCATGCAAGTTATTCATGTCTCGTGAAACGAAAAGCACATTAACCAAACTAAAACACATTCTTTCCATAAGCATTGTTGCTAGTTGCTATCTCGCTGATATAAAAAAGTTTTAAATAGGAAAAATATCGAAACTCTTTGGTTATTTTTGAGCGAGATGCTAACGGTCTAATCAGATTCAATGAACTATGCTAAGCTATGCTAAAAGTGGTACCGCCAGACCAGGAGATCGGCTGAGCAGATTCGAAAACGGTAAAACTCAACTGTTTAACTCTAGGGGAGTTGGAAAATGAGCCTATTTTCAAAAAAAGTGGAGTGTTCCTTTAATGTCCATTAAGTTTAAAAAAAAAAAAAAAAAAAAAAGCTTTAACTCTTAAGATAATAGCAGAGTCTAATCACAACTATAATGAAAATGGCACAGAGGAACAATATTTTTGGAATCATTTTCAGAGCACAAAGTAAAAAATATGACCCAGACTTCATTTAATATGGGTTTAAAGGTATAAATTACACTTTAATTTTAAAATTAAGCCTAATAATTTTACATATCGCTGAAGCTACATGTTAACATTTATTCAATATTGATGCCTGATAGTGATTTTGGTTTATTTTTGTATGATAAACAAGTACCATGTTGGATTGCCACTGGATGTCCAATGTAAAACATGAATCCTGAAGCAAAACCAATTGAGAACCACAAATTTAGATACCTGCACTGAAAAAAAACTATTGAAGTTGTACACAAGAGACACAACAAAGCAATTCCTCTGCAGGTCAGTAATGCAGGTTTGAGAAAGAAATGCATGAAGAGATACAGATCAGCATCTAAATGAGCATGAAATGAAAATGAACATTTTCTACGATAAATTACCATCACTTTCCTGCAAATTAGTGACTGCTTCTGATATTTGTGTTCTGAACATGCATGTTCTTTCCTGGAAAAACCTCCAAACATTTTTTTCTCTATATAGTATTAACATGTGCCTTGATGTTAAACCCATAAAGACACTCCTGTGCGTACACACACTCTCATATAGTTCCCGGAAATGTCAGCTTCACGGAGGGAGCGGCTCTGTTGCCTTGGTGATGTGAGATAGAGCGCAGCAGACCGACTCCCACAGGGTTTTGTTTACCAGCCTCCCAAAGCATGCTGGGAATAGCAGATACACAAGAAGACATGAACACACAGGAACAGAGAGAGAGAAAAAAATAATCATCATCAGCAGTGCCGTAATTGGGTCACGAGAGTGCAAACATATAGAACGAGAGAAGCGGCGAGCACATGTGACACTGTGTTTACGGCTATGAATATGTTCTTTCCACTACAAGCAGTGATGTGTCTGTTTATCTCCATCACACACACAGACACACTGAGATCATCTGTCACACACTATCTGAAATATTCTCCAATGAACCATTCAACCAAACTAAACTCATCTCTAATGAACTCAGATGTAACTTTTACTGTTACACAGACACCAATGCATGACCGATATTTTTCGACAACACGACAATCAATGCAACTCTCAGTGTGAAATGTTTCAAATCATTGAGACAGAGGTCAGAGATCGAAGCTGCAGTTTATTCACACTCACATTTATTTCAATAGTGCTTTTTATAAAACATAGTCTCAAAGCAGCTTTAAAGAAAATGCATGTATGGTACAATGGAGTAATCTGTTATCAGAGGTGACTGTGTCAGAGTAATGTCCATATGGCAGAAATGTACAGTTCTAAAATAATACAAATCATGCAGTTAGCTAACTTCATGTATTCATTTAAGCAGAAACATTGAGCTCATTAAAGTAATGATTACATGTTTTGATCAATAATGATTACAACATGGAAAATTTAGCAGTTTTTGTTTATTCAGAGTTGGCATCATTAGTTCAGACTAAGGACAAACTCACTCACTCTCTCTGCATTAATACAAAAAACATACCAATAACCATACACCAATCAGGCATAACATTATGACCACCTTCCTAATATTGTGTTGATCCCCCTTTTGCTGCCAAAACAGCCCTGACCTTTTTGAGGGATGGACTCCACTAGACCCCTGAAGGTGTGCTGTGGTATCTGGCACTAAGTTGTTAGCAGCAGATCCTTTAAGTCCTGTAAGTTGCAAGGTGGAGCCTCCATTGATCGGACTTGTTTGTTCAGCACATCCCACAGATGCTCGATTGGATTGAGATCTGGGAAATTTGGAGGCCAAGTCAACACCTCAAATTCCAGAACTATTTTTGCTTTGTGGCAGAGCGCATTATCCTGCAGAAAGAAGCCACAGCCACCAGGGAATACTGTTTCCATGAAAGGGTGTACATGGTCTGCAACAATGCTTAGGTAGGTGGTACGTGTCAAAGTAACATCCACATGGATGGCAGGATCCAAGGTTTCCCAGCAGAACATTACCCAAAGCATCACACTGCCACCGCTGGCTTGCCTTCTTCCCATAGTGCATCCTGGTTCCATGTGTTCCCCTGGTAAGTGACGCACACGCACCTGGCCATCCACGTTATGTAAAAGAAAACATGATTCACCTTCTTCCATTGCTCCGTGGTCCAGTTCTGATACTCACATGCCCACTGCTGGCGCTTTCGGCAGTGGACAGGGGTCAGCATGGGCAGCCTGACTGGTCTGTGGCTATGTAGCCCCATATGCAACAAACTGTGATGCACTGTGTATTCTGACACCTTTCTATCAGAGCCAGCTTGAGCAATTTGAGCTACAGTGGCTCATCTGTTGGATCGGACCACACAGGCCAGCCTTCGCTCCCCACATGCATCAGTAGCCGCGTTTCCACTGCCTGGCTAAAGGTGGGTGTGGGTGCGCGTTTCCACTGTCACTTCCGGGGCTTGATCATGCCTCTTCGGTGCTTCCTCGGTGCCAAAGGCACGGGTTTTTCGGCCTACCGAAAACCTTGGTCCAAAGCGGGCCAGCTGGGGCTTGAGGCGCGGCCGATGTGAAAGGCGGAGCTAATCATAGTCAGGTGATGGTCTACACGCTGAAATGGGTTGGGTTGCATGACGTTTGATCAAGGGAGGTGTGTTTATGGGCGGTTTTTAGATCAGCGCTGCGGAGCTAGCAGACCGACAGTGTAAACGCAACTTGATTTTGGCCTCGGTGCCTAAGGTCTGTGGCCATAGGCCCAGCCCGGCACGCTGTTAGCCCTGGCTCACACTGGCCCGACAGTGGAAAAGCGGCTAATGAGCCTTAGCAGCCCATGACCCTGTCATCGGTTCACCACTGTTCCTTCCTTGGACCACTTCTGATATATACAGACCACAGCAGACCGGGAACACCCCACAAGAGCTGCAGTTTTGAAGAAACTGACCCAGTCGTCTAGCCATTACAATTTGGCCCTTGTCAATCTCGCTCAAATCCTTACGCTTGCCCATTTTTCCTGCTTCTAACACATCAACTTTGAGGACAAAATGTTCACTTGCTGCCTAATCTATTCCACCCACTAACAGGTGCCGTGATGAAGAGATAATCAGTGTTGTTCACTTCACCTGTCAGTGATCGGTGTATGTGAAAGCATATTTCATTAATTTTGTTGTCTTTATACACACATTATTGCAACAAATATGCCAATAAATATAAATATAAATGTGGTATTGTGGTAGAATCCCACCTTTGCAATAAGCCAGTTTGTGAAATTTCACATCTGCTAGATATGGCCCTGTTTACACCTGGTATTCAGATGAGATTTGGTTGATCGGATCAGAAGTAGACGAGGGGGACACATACCCATTTGCATCTGGTATTTTAATCCATCCCTTTTGTCCACTTTTGACCACTTCTATCCTGATTTCTTCGAGGGGAGGGTTTATGGGTGGGTAGATGTTTGAGTTCAGATCTTTCAATCTAATGGACAAAAGCTTGAAACATACGGAGAGCAGCAGCTTTCGTTTCTGCTCTAAAAGCCGCAAGACTGACTGAACACTGTGAGTGAATATTAGAAATCAGGAATGGTGCGTGAACATTGAGCTTGGTAGGTTTTTCATCTTCAAACCAAACTTGGGTCTTCAGCCGACAAAGTTTAAATCCCGTCTGGCTACCGCGCTTCCCATAATGTTAGGTCAGGAGGCGGACAGTAGGTGGTCTTTTCTGGCTGTTCGAACACATTCGACCACATGAGCCTCTACACTACAAAAGCAATCCGGTCAAATGCGTTTTCGACTACCTCTGGAAGTGGTCAAAAGTGGACAAGCTCAAAACATTTTAGACCTCGTTTACACCTGTGCGTCGTCCAATTGTGATCCGATCAACCAAAATGCATCTTAATACCAGGTGTAAACAGGGCTTATAAGTGCTATTGTTGGAAAGTGGAAGTGTTTAAAAACTTAGACACGAAGAGGAATACCACGTGAAATCACAGACAATGGTCACTGAGGTGCATAGTCCATAAAAGTTACAGGAGAACGTTACCTGCCTGACTGCATTTAGCCAACTGTAAAGTTTGGTGGAGGAGCTGTTTTTCAGGGGTTAGGCTAAGTCCCTTACTTCCAGTGAAGGGAAATCCTAATGCTTCAGCAAATCAAGACATTTTGGACAATGCTATGCTTCCAACTTTGTGGAAGCAGTATGGGGAAGGCCATTTTCTACTCCTGCATGACTGTGCACAAGTGCACAAAGCAAGGTCCATAAAGACATGATTAGATGAGTTTGGTGTGGAAGAACTTGGCTGGCCCACACAGAGCCCTGAACTCAACCCCATCGAATACCTTTGGGATGAACTGGAACGGAGATTGTGAGCCAAGTTTTTTCATCCAACATCAGTGCCTGACCTCACAAATATAATATATTTATATTTATATATTTCTTTTGAACTTTCTATACATTAAAAAAAATCCTGAAAAAAATTCATCACTGTTTCCACAAAAAATTAATAATAATAAAGTTTTATTGAGCACCAAATCAGCATATTAGGATGATTTCTGAAGGATCATGTGACACTAAAGACTGTAGTAATGACTACTGAAAACTCAACCATTACACAAATTACATTTGATCACGTGACCCTAGGTGGCACATTTGAAATCTGAGGTCATGTTAAACGGGATCACATGATAGACATAATTTTACATAGTGCTATACAAAGAGACAGTTCACAAGTTGAAATAAACTTGAATTCAAGACAAAGAAGCTATGACGCAAAACTTTCATTTCATACATCGACCTAACAAAATATAAACATGAATATCAGTGCTATGCTGACCCAAAATAAAGTGAGCAGGGCATAGCAATGCTCGAACTCACCCAAAGAAAAAGGGAACAAAGAGGAGTAGCAGCCAAGGCGACATTTCCAATCACCCTCCTGCCAGGCTGCAGTCTGTGCTCTCTCTCTCTCACACACACACACACACACATCCCAACTTCTCACATAGAGCATAGTTTTCACAAGAACACAAGGGAGTCATTAAGTGTATTCTCAAGTGCGTGTTAACATCTCTTTCTCTTGAGTGGGGATCACCACATAGTATGTGTGTGTGTGAGTGTTTGTAAGGGAGAGGATGTCCCCAGTTGTGTAAAGTGATATGAATCATCTTTGTGAGTGTTGAGAGAAAGTGTGTGTTTGGTGCAGAGATAACTCTAGGTGAATTCCTGATGAGACTCAAGGAGCTTTTCCGAACATACACACACACACACACACACACACACGGTTTAGCTGGAGGGGATGTTAGCAGTCGACTCACGGCAGGAGAGAATGAGCGCAGGACGGAGAGATTAAAGAGCTTACTCACCACAATCTGTACACAGAAAGAGAGAGAAAGATAGAGGGATAGGAGGATGAAAAGATGTGTAGAGGACACTTCAGACCTCTTTAACTTCATTATGACCTTATTGTGAGGAAGTTTGTATGAACAATTATGCCAACTTTGTCATTTCACAAATATGTGCTGATAAATCTCTCTCCCTCTCTACCTGTACCACTGCTGTGTTCCCTGACTAGTCAATATGTCTGTATTTCCCATAAGCCCTTGCTCACAGTAAGAGATTTGTTGTTAGTGAGACTGTTGCTGAATTCGGAATAGCATACTAGTATGCGGTTCCCAATTCAGCATGTGTTGTGCCAGAGGGGCTCTCTCAGAATCCTCTCTGCTCCGACAATGGCTGTGATGCTGCTTATGTAACAGGATGCACTCTTTGGTGGCCAAACTACTGATTCCAGTTGATTGGTTGAGTCAGATTGGTCTAAAATGCTAAAATGAAATGTATGTAGAGAAGTTAATTTTACCTGAAGAAATCACAGGTAGTTCTTTTTTCAACATCATGATATAAATAAAAAATATATATGTAAATATGAAAATAAATATAATAATATAATAAACATTTAAAAACTATATTGAAATACATCATATATAAATTTTAGTTCTAAAATGTAATGTTATATATGTTACTCAAGGTTTTTACACAAGAAATCCTCAATGACAGAATGCATGACTAGAAAAATAGTCTGCACGTGCATTTGAAATAACATCATCTTGTAATGAATGTCATTTCAGTTCTAAATTCTGAGTATGGATTATCATATGCAGTAAAAGGCAACAATAGTAAAAGGTTTACTATTCAAATGACTGGCTTCTCTCCTGTATGATTTCATATGAGAGCTTTTGACCTCTCAACTGAACTCCTTTCCACAAACTGATCATATAAATAAAAACAGTTTTCTCTTAGTCTTAAGTGCAACCATAATTAAAGTACTCTCACAATATATTCAAAGTGCAAATAGAGACCAAATTTTTCTTCAAGCATGATACAGAGATAAGAGATGGTTATAACTTCACAGTCCAGCCTAAGACATCTTTCATATTGGAAGATATTATCATGCATCAGGGAGCCGCTTTGAATGTGCGGGGTATTGAAAGCGCATTTGAATGCGCGCTTGCGTTTTACTTTCGCTTTCGTGATCGCGCATACTCTGTGAATAGGGAGCGGCAGTGCCGAGAGTGCATTCTACAAGATAAGACATTTGTCAGACACTTTGTCAGGCTCAGTTGTGCAACGAATCCTCCGCTACGGTCTTGTCAGTCATCTCGTCATGTGATTAGTGCACTACATCCCACTCTGCTGCTCATGTTCACTTAGCTGGATGGGACTGAAGCGACTATTATTCAGCTGAATTAAATGGTTTATATTTCTATAAAAAGCAAAACGATAGTGAAGGCCTAACCTAATTTCACCCTCACACTCCATTTTTGCGAGACAGCTTTTCACCTCGACGAGAAATCTCATCACATTTTAGAATATTTTATTAATAAATAGGGTTAAATTTGGGTTAGTTCACCCAAAAATGAAAATTCTGTCATTTATTACTCACCCTCATGCCGTTCCACACCCGTAAGACCTTCATTAATCTTCGGAACACAAATTAAGATATTTTAGTTGAAATCCGATGGCTCCGTGAGGCCTCCATAGGGAGCAATGACACTTCCTCTCTCAAGATCCATAAAGGTACTAAAAACATATTTAAATCGGTTCATGTGAGTACAGTGGTTCAATATTAATATTATAAAGCAACGAGAATATTTTTGGAGCGCCAAAAAAAAAAAAAAAAGACTTATTTAGTGATGGCCGATTTTAAAACACTGCTTCAGGAAGCATCGGAGCACAGATGAATAAGTGTAAGTCGAATCAGCTGTTCGGAGTGCCAAAGTCACGTGATTTCAGCCGTTGCCAGTTTGACACGCGATCTGAATCATGATTCGACACACTGATTCATTTATGCGCCGATGCTTCCTGAAGCATTGTTTTGAAATCGGCCATCACTAAATAAGTCTTTTTTTTTTGTTTTTTTGGCACTCCAAAAATATTCTCGTCGCTTTAGTTTATAATATTAATATTGAACCACTGTACTCACATGAACCGATTCAAAAAAATGTTTTAGTACCTTGGATCTTGAGAGAGGAAGTGTCATTGCTCCCTATGGAGGCCTCACGGAGCTATCGGATTTCAACTAAAATATCTTAATTCGTGTTCTGAAGATTAACGAAGCTCTTACAGGTGTGGAACGGCATGAGGGTAAGTAATAAATTACGGAATTTTCATTTTTGGGTGAACTAACCCTTTAATTCCAAAGTACAAATATTTATGGTTAGTGAATTTGAAAATGACGTCATGTCAACTACCAAGAACTATAACAGGATAGAGACATTTATTATGATAACAACAAACAAATACCATTTCAAGTACAGACGAAAAGTTTGCAAGGATTTTTGAACATAATTGTAAGTTAGCGAGAGAAAGAGGGAGCGAGAGCAGCTGGTTTGTACTGTGTCACTCAGTACAGCATCTCTCCTGACCTCATATGATGATGTAATGCTTCGTCTCTGCCCCAGACACACACACGCATAACAAGGTCTCAACTTAATCTCATCCTTAATGCTTGGTCAGAATTCATAAACCACACACACACACACACACACACACAAGTCTTTTCTGGTTCTTTCATTACGTGTGTGATAAGAAATAAGACAGTTGAAGCTAGTGAAATACATGAACAAGAGACAATGAGAAATAGAAGAAACACAGAGTTATTCTGCAGTTTCAGCTGACCTTGAAAAGAGTTTCTGATTCAATACATCTTCTTAGTGTGAAGCTAGTGCACACACTGCAGCAATAACTGACCCTAACATTCAGTGTTGACCTCTGCACTTTGACTTGCACACATGGGATCATGATTTTTTCTTGACCCTGTGAAGTTACAACAGAAGTTATTACTAATAACACAGATAAGAGTAAACAACCCACAGCCATCAGGCTATCAGCCTATGTTAGTGTCCATGCCAAATTGAGCTCTTCATAAAGATTTTTTAATTTGCATATTTAAACTTCAACCTTGTTTTTTGTCCCACAGTAAAAAAGTTTACCATTTAAAATGTTAAAACCTCAAATCTTGTTGTAAATATAATTTTCAGTTTCAGACTTCAAACATTGTACCTTTTGACTATTTTAGTGCTAAAACTTTAACCATACTTGCTTGTTTACAGTTTTAGTCCCCTTTGCTGCAAATTTACTCTACAATATCACAATTTAATGTTTTTAAGCAAGAATCTTATATGCTAATTACAAGAAGTTAACCATTTTAGTGTTAAAACTTCAACCCTACTGGCTTGTTTACCGTTTTAGTCCCATTTGTTTCAAGGTTACTGTAAAATCTAGCATTTCAGTTTTAAAATAAACATTTTGGCTTGTTTGCAATACAATTTTTAGAAGCTTATATGCTAGTTTACAATAAGTTTACAATTTTATTGCTAAAACTTAAAACCTACTGGCTTGTTTACCATTTTAGTGACCTTTGTTGCAAGTTTACAGTAAAATTTCATTTATAAAAGGGTTTGTTTAAAGTACAATTTCACATTTTTAAGAAGCAACAATCTTATATGCTAATTTACAACAAGTTAAAGGGATAGTTCACCCAAAAATGAAATTTGAGGTTTATCTGCTTACCCCCAGTGCATCCAAGATGTAGGTGACATTTTTTCTTCAGTCGATCACAAATGATGATTTTTAACTGCAACCGCTGCCCTCTGTCATTCAAATAATTGCAGTAGATGGGAACTTCATCTATAAGAGTGAATAAACCTTGCTTAGACAAATCCAAATGAAACCCTGCGGCTCGTGACGACACATTAATGTCCTAAGACACGAAACGATTGGTTTGTGTGAGAAACCAAAAAGTATTTATATCATTTTTTACCTCTAATACACCACTATGTCCAACTCCGTTCAGCTTCCTGTTAGTGAGGTCTGATCACGCTCTGACAACGGCAGTGATGTCTGACACTCATTGAAGTATATGCGCGAGACATCACTGCCGTTGACAGAGCGCGATCAGACATCACTAAAGGAGTCATGAACGGAGTTGGACATAGTGGTGTATTAGAGGTAAAAAATGATATAAATACTTTTCGGTTTCTCTCACAAACCGATCGTTTCGTGTCTTAGGACATTAATGTGTCATCACGAGCCGCAGGGTTTCATTTGGACTTGTCTAAGCAAGGTTTATTCACTCTTATAGATGAAGTTCCCATCTACTGCAATTATTTGAATGACAGAGGGCAGCGGTTGCAGTTAAAAATCATCATTTGTGATCGACTGAAGAAAAAATGTCACCTACATCTTGGATGCACTGGGGGTAAGCTGATAAACATCAAATTTTCATTTTTGGGTGAACTATCCCTTTAACAATTTTAGTGCTAGTCCAAACCCGTAAGACTTTTGTTCATCTTTGGAACACAAATGAAGATCCAACAGACTTTGAAGCTTCAAAAAGTATTAAAAATATTCATAATGAATAAAACTAATTCATATGAATTGAGCGATTTAGTCCAAATTTTCTGAAGAGACGCGGTCGGTCAAGCAGGTTCTGTTGAGTTTCTGTTTATGTTCGCTGATTAATCGCTGATTAAAACTTCTAATTTACTCTTATTTTACTTATTTTACACTGCACACATGTACAGTTATTGTCATGCAAATAAAGCACACTACACTGAAATATGGACAGAGATTACTGCAGCACCAGCATGCCTTAATTTGTGTACATTTGTTAAAAATGATTCCCTAATTATTAATGGGTGTGTCTGTAAACTACATAAAGCCAGTGTGGGGTCAGAGCTGCCAAACACCTTCCTGCTCTGCAAACATCGAAGATACAAAACAAGCCTGAGCTGACCGGAGCTAAAGGTGAGCAGAGGACGACGTGATAGAGCAACAGACCGCTCAAACTTCCTCTGGCATACGCTAAGAAAGCGAGAGAAGGTTCTAGAGTTGATTATCCCGTTGCATGTATGCAGAAAAATTGCGGAGGATTTGGAAATGAAAGGCACATCTCTGTCCATCTGTTGGATTTCAAAGCATAGAATGTCAAATGAGACAGGGTATAAGACAAGATACCTGTGTGTGGGAGAGAGGGGGTAGGAGGGTGTTTTTTTTCTGTGCCTCTGCTTGTCTTTTTGAAAAGGGCAGAGGACTCTGGCAGCGTCTGAACTCCCACAGGAAAGCAACTCTACAGAGTTACTGTTATTCTGAACTCAACAGACATCAAATCTACCACAAGAACACCCCGCTGTCTAACACCCCACACACTTCAACACTGTACACCCACAAGAGATGAAGCCCAAACTCCATAAAGTTTCACTCCAACACTTAGAAGATATGCTGTGGTCTAAACCCCAACTCTTGTGCAAAGTCAGTGAAAATCTGAGATGCCGAATTATCAAAACACATACTCTGGAAAAATCAGACCACAAACTGTTTTTTTTGTCAATTTATCTGGAAGTCAAACACCCCTGGTGGTCAGTGTAAGTGTATGTGCCATGCCAAATCCCCAGTCAACCTCTCTGGACCTCAAGGGAGTTTGTAATGCCAGGTCAAAAAGCTGATAGGTAGCTAATTACATAAATATTACCATAACAGTACTGCAATGGAGATAGACAGGTATAATATAATATAATTATATAACGCTTTAATTTCTGCAATTGATATTTTCTGTTTAACATCTTAAAAATATTTAACAATTAATGCAGCATCTGATTTTTTCTTTTAAATTGTACTTATTTGTCTTCTGGGAAACATGAAAAGTATCTTGTTTAGCTTCTGTATAAAGTAGTACTAAAAAAAATATGATCTTTAAGCAAAATAAGAAATTACACACCATCATCCTGTTCAAAAGTTTACAAAAAAATAACATGCTATTTTTATGATCACTCATATTTTGTAAAAATTATTAACATCTTACATATTCTGAACTGTACATAAAATATTATTTAAAATAAATAAAATAGAATATTTATAATAATAGTATAATATATATATTGTTATATTTTTTATATTAAAATATTCTAATAAATAAACTATCTATACAATTAGTTCTGTGGTTCAAAGGTTTTCTAGATTCCTCTCTGCTTCTATCCAAATCCAGTTCTTTGCTTTGTGACCGAAAACTAGGCAAAGGTCAAAGCCAATGACCTCTTGTGCACCTGATATCTCAGCAGAATGACTTACTGAGTCAGCACATCAATTTGAGCTGACTGTCATGAATATCCAGCATTTTAATTCAGCCACAAACAGTAAACACTTTCACAGCAGGATGGATCCATTACCTGAGGGAGGTCAAAGAGACATAAATCAAGCAGAAAGTGTTATAAAAAGTTACTTTAAAAAAAAAAAAAAATGTAAAAAACTTTATTTTAAAAAATGGTTAGAACTTGTATTAAAGGATTAGTCCACTTTAAAATAAAAATTCCCTGATAATTTACTTACCCCATGTCATCCAAGATGTCCATGTCCTCCTTTCTTCAGTCAAAAAGAAATTAAGGTTTTTGATGAAAACATTCCAGGATTACTCTCCTTGTAGTGGACTTCAATTGCCCCAAATGGTTGCAGGTCAAAATTACAGTTTCAGTGCAGCTTCAAAGGGCTTTAAACGATACCAGACGTGGAATAAGGGTCTTATCTAGCGAAACGATAAGTCATTTTCTGATCGTTTGACAGTCTGACAGTCATTTATATACATTTTAACCATATACGCTCGTCTTGAACTAGCTCTCTTCTTCTTCTTCCCCAATAGAATTCCACGTAAAGTGTATTACTTCTCTCCACAGGTCAAAGTTTAAAATAATTATTATATACTTAGCAGCGTCTACACTGCCGGAATTCTAATAGAGAAGAAGAAGAGATCTAGTTAAAGGTTTTGTCATCAAAAACCTTAATTTCTATTCGACTGAAGATCTTGGATGACATGAGTGGGGGAAATTATCAGGAAATTTTTATTTTGAAGTGGACTAATCATTTAAATAAATGTATTTATTTAAAGGATGAACAATGAACATATCAAAGGATGAATATGTATGAGGGTTAAATTAGATGTGTGAACTTGTTTATGCTGTTGAAGGAAAGCGCGAGCTCCGTGGGCAGGGAGCACGAGATTTAAAGGGGCCACGCAGCCTGAATCGGTGCATATTTAATGATGCCCCAAAGAAGGCAGTTAAAAAACTGAATTAAAAAAAATCTATGGGGTATTTTGAGCTGAAACTTCACAGACACATTCAGGGGACACCTTAGACTTATATTACATCTTTTAAAAAGACGTTCTACGGCACCTTTAAGTCTACTTCAGTGCCTGATGAAGACCTGAATATAGTTGAAACAATGCCGACATCATTTTAGACACTGCATCTATTGCGTCCGACCTGTTTTCCCACCAACTCAAAAACTCAAAGAAAATCCAGTGTTTCCCATATATATTTCCGACATTGTGGTAATGTTCATGTGCATTGATCTCGTAAATCTGCACTATGTGCATTCATCTTGTAAATCTTTCAGACATGATGCACCATTTGTACTGGCATGATTTTTCCCCCCAAACCAAGCGCAAATCTCACCCTGCAGCCAATTTTTTTGGGTAAGGTAAGGGTTACACTGTGCCCTAACCAGACGCGATGCGATAAGATTCCAATGACAAGCTATCCACACCAGATGTGACGAAGAGACACAACAACATCAATCAAAAATCACAGCCAATCATAAGAGTGTGTGGGCAGAGTCTCTCTGCAAACGCACTGCACTTGTAACCAAATGGTAAGTTCATAATTAAATTCATAAATATTACACCATTATTAAAAATTTGTCATAGAATACACTTGTTCACAGATTGAACATTTTTGTTTCCTTCAAACTATTTTCAAGATCTGAGATGAATTATCCATTTTCGCTTTCAGTATGGCTATAAAAGAATAGACAAATAGATAATCAAACTAACATTAGACACATTTAACGTTAAATAAAGCACATTAAGCACATTAGTCATAATTGGTATGTTGTTGTTCCACCCGTGACATCACAGAAATGGAAACGTTTCTAAAATAGAATTGTTGCATATCATTAGGACAAAAACTCTGAAAGATAACTTTTATCGCGTGTCACGTCACGTCTGGTTAGGACACAGTGTTAGGGTTTAGTATTGTGTTGTAGCATTGTGGAGGCAATCAACACTGTGATTGACATGACCAATGAAATCTTTAGAATCGGCTGCAGGGCGGAGTATGCGCTGAACTGGTTATTCAAATAAAAAAAATTAAAATCCTGCTTTTTACTGACACATTCCTTCAAGACATCTGCTTTATGATGGAGTCCAAATCTTTTTGCAGCTGTGATATGACACTTGAGCTAAATCTAAAAGGTAACAATAAGCATTCACTAACTTCAGCTTAAGCCTTCTGTTAAACCTGTAAAATCAGCCATCTGTCGTGTAGGAAAAGTATTTGACTCTGAACCCGCTAATGAAGTAACAAGCACTATTTTAGAATTCATTAAAATGTAATAATGTTTTTAAGTGTTAGTGCAGAGATCTGGGAACAATATAAATCTGCTGGAGAGGTTGCAGTGGTACAAAGTGGGGCAGAGGAACCAAAACTCTACAGATGCGACTGTTGCTTAGAAACAGATCATTGCATGCCTGATCAACTCACAACAGACAAAGCTCTGCGTGTGAACACACGGACACACTCACATGCAGATGAAAGCATGCCATGCCCACATATTGGCCCCACATGTTTGTGTGTATATATGTAAAGTATGTCTTATTAGGGAAGGCAGCTGCTGCTTTGCTAATTAACTGTATTGTTAAAGAGGGGCTATCATATACAGTCTTTAGAAAAGAAAAACAAATAAAAGGAGGGAAAAATAAAGAAAGCGAGAGTGACAAAGAGACTCCATCATGAATTTGTTAGAAGGTGACAAAGTTGCTGGCAGATAAAGGTGCATGCTGAACAGGATTACATAACAGCAGCAGGGGTCCTCCTCCTCTCTCATTGTCATTAAAATCGGATTACATGTGCAGAGAACAAACACTTTAAGACCACTGCAGCAGATCTAGGGGAATTGAGAAGACAGACGAACAGTCAGACAGAAAAACAGAAAAAAACATGTTTATATACATTGACTCACGTGAATCCGAATTATGTAAATTAAGACAGACAGACTGATAGAAAACCAGACAGATAGATACATAGAGCTAGACAGATAGATAGATAGACAAGAAATATTAGACAGACAGACAAGAAGTATAAGACAGAGACAAAAATATTAGACGACAGACAGACAGACAAGAAATATTAGACAGACAGACGACAGAGACGACAGACAGAGGCCACATAGACAGATGACAGACAGATGACAGACAACAGACTGACAAGAAATATAAGACAGAGACAAAAATATTAGACAGACATACAAGAAATATTAGTCAGACAGACGACAGACAAACGACAGATAGACAAGAAATATTAGACAGACAGACGACAGACAGAGACAAAAATATTAGACAGACATACAAGAAATATTAGTCAGACAGACGACAGACAGACGCCACATAGACAGATGACAGACTGATGACAGACAACAGACTGACAAGAAATATAAGACAGAGACAAAAATATTAGACAGACGACAGACAGACAAGAAATAATAGTCAGACAGACGACAGACAAACGACAGATAGACAAGAAATATTAGACAGTCGACAGACAGACAAGAAATATTAGACAGTCGACAGACAGACAAGAAATATTAGACAGACAGACGACAGATAGACAGACGACAGATAGACAGAAGACAGACTGATGACAGATAGACAGACAGACGACAGACTGATAACAGATAGACGACAGACTGACAAGAAATATTAGACAGACAGACAGACGACAGATAGACAGATGACAGACTGACAAGAAATATTAGACAGAGACAAAAATATTAGACAGACGACAGACAGACAAGAAATATTAGTCAGACAGACGACAGACAAATGACAGATAGACAGACAAGAAATATTAGACAGACAAGAAATATTAGACAGATAGACGACAGACAGGCAGACGACAGATAGACAGATGACAGACTGATGACAGATAGACAGGCAACAGACTGACAAGAAATATTAGACAGACAGACGACAGACTGATAACAGATAGACAGACGACAGACTGACAAGAAATATTAGACAGACGGACAGACGACAGATAGACAGATGACAGACTGACAAGAAATATTAGACAGACAGACGACAGACTGATAACAGATAGACAGACGACAGACTGACAAGAAATATTAGACAGACAGACGACAGACTGATAACAGATAGACAGACGACAGACTGACAAGAAATATTAGACAGACAGACGACAGACTGATAACAGATAGACAGACAACAGACTGACAAGAAATATTAGACAGATAGACGACAGACAGATGACAGACTGATGACAGATAGACAGACAACAGACTGACAAGAAATATTAGACAGACAGACGACAGACTGATAACAGATAGACAGACGACAGACTGACAAGAAATATTAGACAGACGGACAGACGACAGATAGACAGATGACAGACTGACAAGAAATATTAGACAGACAGACGACAGACTGATAACAGATAGACAGACAACAGACTGACAAGAAATATTAGACAGATAGACGACAGACAGATGACAGACTGATGACAGATAGACAGACAACAGACTGACAAGAAATATTAGACAGACAGACGACAGACTGATAACAGATAGACAGACGACAGACTGACAAGAAATATTAGACAGACGGACAGACGACAGATAGACAGATGACAGACTGACAAGAAATATTAGACAGACAGACGACAGACTGATAACAGATAGACAGACGACAGACTGACAAGAAATATTAGACAGACAGACGACAGACTGATAACAGATAGACAGACGACAGACTGACAAGAAATATTAGTCAGACAGACGACAGACAAATGACAGATAGACAGACAAGAAATATTAGACAGACAGACGACAGACTGATAACAGATAGACAGACGACAGACTGACAAGAAATATTAGACAGACGGACAGACGACAGATAGACAGATGACAGACTGACAAAAAATATTAGACAGACAGACGACAGACTGATAACAGATAGACAGACGACAGACTGACAAGAAATATTAGACAGACGGACAGACGACAGATAGACAGATGACAGACTGACAAGAAATATTAGACAGACAGACGACAGACTGATAACAGATAGACAGACAACAGACTGACAAGAAATATTAGACAGATAGACGACAGACAGATGACAGACTGATGACAGATAGACAGACAACAGACTGACAAGAAATATTAGACAGACAGACGACAGACTGATAACAGATAGACAGACGACAGACTGACAAGAAATATTAGACAGACGGACAGACGACAGATAGACAGATGACAGACTGACAAGAAATATTAGACAGACAGACGACAGACTGATAACAGATAGACAGACGACAGACTGACAAGAAATATTAGACAGACAGACGACAGACTGATAACAGATAGACAGACGACAGACTGACAAGAAATATTAGACAGACAGACGACAGACTGATAACAGATAGACAGACGACAGACTGACAAGAAATATTAGACAGATAGACGACAGACAGATGACAGACTGATGACAGATAGACAGACAACAGACTGACAAGAAATATTAGACAGACAGACGACAGACTGATAACAGATAGACAGACGACAGACTGACAAGAAACACTAGACAGACAGACGACAGACAGACAAATTTCAGTATCTGCAGTATGTGTATAAAAGATGTTAAGGTTCTCAGACATAAACACATTTGGATAATTCTGTGTCAAATCAACCAAATTTCAGAAACTCTCATTTTAGAATGTTTCACCTTATTATTTCCATGGCGACACATCATGCTTGTCATGTGACACACCGCAGCCACAATAGCTCTGTTTGACAGATGTATCGTTTTTATTCCGTTTTTCCTTTTTTATTCAAAATACACACAAACTTGTCAGCTATATCATCAACTACCTGATATTCAGATTCTCAAATACGTGTAAGTGAAGGTGTTTTGTCATTTAAAAACCTTTATAATGATAGCTAATACGCACGATGGCCAACGCCATGTTAGTTTGCACCGCAGTTCAGAGAATCATATCTCTCGGATTTACAACATATCAATTCCACCACTTCTTCTGAAGTACATGAAAGTAAGTGGCCGTTAGATCAGCGTAGCAGTCAATACACGGGACAAGGGAACTCAATTAGGCCCACTATAAGGGATGTCCCGGCTAACATGGGACAGTTGGTAACCCTACCTGTCAGTTTCCTATGCTGTTTACGTTGTAGCCAGTGCAGTGCTTCCAGGTTCTACGTTAGAATGCTGACTTAGTATTTTGAATTCCTAAAATGAACAAAGGACTTACGGGTTTGGAATGACATGAGGATGAGTAATTAATGACAGAAATTTCATTTTTGGGTGAACTTAGCCTTTAAACTTGTCACATTTGTAATAAATTAGTTACTTGGACTATCATGTTATGTAGGGAGCTGTTCATGAAATAACTGTGTTTGTTTTTTGGGATTGAAGGGATGACTTTGCCATCGAAGGAGTAGAGGAGCTAAATAACAATTAGACATTTGACCCGAATTATCATAGTAACACACTTATTGATGATTATAGGTACCCTCAGGTGGCAGGCACAGCAGTTTCCACCATAGTCATTACCGGTGTTGCATAGTGTGTACACGAATGTGAGGGCGGAGGCATCGAGATAGGGGTGTGATCCTTTTGGATAGGGGAGTGTTTGTTTTGGTAACTTCAAATATCAACAGCGTTTACCAGAAATCGCTTACTGCACATTTAATTTTTCAGAGTGAGTTGTACTAAAGCATCATGACACCACCAGAAAGAAGCCGCTCTGTAATGTCCTCCAACTAACCTCTATAGCTGGAACAGACATTCTCATTACCTCTAACCTAATACATCATAATGAGCATGTACACACTCACGTACACATCTCGAACACCGTCATCAGGGTTTTCCAGATAGAGATGGTCAAAGGAACAAACTGTTTCTGTGTGTTCGGACATTGACAAGTACACAGCTGAGCTTACATGACACCTCGGAGGTGAGGAGCATACGAGGAAGTCATGGGGCACTGAACAGTCATGTGAGCAGTGTGTTCTGATGCTGGTAAAATAATGCTACTTCAGTGTTAATATAACAGTGACAGTAATACATACTGAAGAGGAATATCCATTTATGAGCATAAACAAAGCATACCTTTGTACTAGAGTTGCTGTAGATGTATACAAAAAATATAGTGATCCTGCCTTGCAAAATGGTGGAGGAATTTTTGTCTCAAAATCACACTCAGCTAATACGCTAAACAGTCACAAGAGTCAGTCGTGACAGAAACACTTGAGGTTTCACACACCCGTTCACATCTAGATTAACACACAGCGAAGTGTGAGATGGGATACATAACACTAATTCCCACACATATCAGTACTGCTGCTGTCGGGAGATTGTCTTGTCTGTTAGTCAGAGCCGAGATCTGTCAGGAGTCGACAGACACAACTCACTTCCTGTGGACAAACGCCATCTGGCCCTCAAACACACCTCCAGAGAACTTCCAGTCCTTGCACAGGACGCACACGCACTTTAGGGAATGAATCTTGTGTAATGCTTCCTGTTTAATGAACGATAAAAGATTATTCCTCCTTTTTGAGAACATAAATATTAAATTGTATTAAATATTAAATTATATTAAAAATATAATTTAGCATCTTCATACCATTACAGGCTCAGTGTGAGCATGTAATGTTTTTTTTTGTTTTTTTTTAATTAAAATATTATAATAAATAAATTGAATATCAAACAAGTCATTAATCAATGACATATTTACAAAAATAAATAAACTCAAAAGTTTAGGGTTAGTCAATAAGATTCTTTTAATTTTTTTATTCATTGAAGAATCACAGTAAATCAGGGGAAAAAAGAATCAAGAAGAAGAAGAAGAAGAAGAAATGTTTTTTCAACTACAGATCAGCATATTAGAATCATTTCTGAAGGATCATGATCACGTTACACTGAAGACTGGAGTAAGAGAGCTGTGTCACAGCACGCAAATTCTCTTTCGAGTCTTGCACCGGAATGGACAAATTCACACAAAAATTGTCAACATGCCCATCTTAGCGAGTATCCTAACTAGGGCTGCAACAACTATTTGATCAAAACGATAATAATCGATAATGATTATCGATTAGTTGAGTCTGCCCACCGTGTATGGAAGACTTCTGCCAGTTATGTCAAATTACAGCACTGAATAACTCATTTCTATGGACAAAATGCATCTAAAAATAGCGAAGGGAACAGATTGAACAGCTGCAGGATAGGCACGTAATCAAAGCTGATCAAAACACAAGAATTCTTTGTTTTAAGTCAGAACGTCCTCAGCGCAAAACGTTCATTCTAAGGCTATATCCTTATCTGTAAATGTTCCAAATTCATGTGAGTATTTCCATTTTGCATAAAGGCTCGTCCTGACAGTCTGCATTAAACTTTACTGAATGAGCGGCAATTAGACAATTAATATCCAGTGCAAAAATATCTGACATATCTGTTGTTTAAAGTTAAATTTAGATTTAAAAATCAAACATGTCATTCAAGTATTTTATGACAGTAGTAACTGTAAAGGGATAACATGTAATTGAATTTAAATGTAAGATGTTTCTTATAACCTATTTACAGGATAAAGAAGTTTGAACACTGAGTTTGTGTTTTTCTTTATTATATTTATTCCTATCTTCATTTTTAATGTAGAGTAGAGATTTAAACTATATTCACTATATACAGTGCTAAAGTTATTAGACATCTGATACCCAATGTATGGTTTGTGCCACAGGTCAGGGCAGCCTAAACTATCAGTATTGGTGCTAAAATCATTTTTCATGTTTCTGTAATGATTAATCCACCAGTATGTTTAGGCTCTTTAGTTACAGCAGTATTTCTAAAACTACAATATATTTATTGTTGTTAGCCATGAATTTTTGATTTTACTCTTTTACAAGACAGGAAAAAGTAACACACTTCATAGTTCATAGTTTTTTTTTTTTTTTCACATGCCCAAATTACAGTCAATAAGAACAGAGACTGTTATTAAGTTTGTTTTGGATATTATGTGTGAATATTATTTAGAAACTATTTAGTTGTTTCCGGTTGTTATTTTCCTAATAAATGGCAATACCATTTTTAGCTTTAAACAAGTTTTTGATAAAATCCTAAAATATTGGTGTTCTCTCTTTATTATGACAGGTAGTATAATAAATTAAGCACTGTATGTTTTCATAGCATTCATTTGGCACATTTGTTTGAAGCACATTGGGCAGGATCTTTTTTTGTCAATAAAATAATAATAATAATAAAAAAAAAAATTTGGATTTTTAATTGATTATCAAAATATTCGTTAGTTGCTGCCCTAATCCTAACAAACATAGTAGGTTACGTCTTAAGAGAAAAACGAAACAGACAAAGCATGTGTATCAGAGATCTTTGATTTCGGACTTAAAGGGACAGCAGTCTAATAGTTCTCTGTTTTTTTTTTTTTTGTAATGTTAATCAAATAATATAAGATGAAGAAATCACTCACTACTCTAGACTGAATAGCTTTTGTAACTTCAAATAATGTTTAATTTTTATTTAATTTATTTAAAGAAGTCTATATGCAGTGTTATTTTATATTTGATTACTTTTTCATTTTCTGTAGCCTACCTGAAAACTATTGTTAGATACCTGAAAAACCTGTAAAACATTGTTTATTTTATTTGTATCTTAGCTCTCATGTATTTACATAGCACATACCGAACCATACCGAAATCATGACCCTAAAACCGTGATAAAACCGAACCATATATTATATATATATATATATATATATATATATATATATATATATATATATATATATATATATATATAATATATATATATATATATAAATATAATATATATATATATATATATATATAATATATATATATATAAATATAAATATATATATATATATATATATATATATATATATATATATATATATATATATATATATAATATATATATATATATATATATATATATATATATATATATATATATATATATATATATAAATATAAATATATATATATATATATATATATATATATATATATATATATAAATATAATATATATATATATATAAATATAATATATATATATATATAAATATAAATATATATATATATATATATATATATATATATATATATAAATATAAATATATATATATAATTTGGCCGGAGAATCAGTGAAATGTGACAAAAATAGGAATGGAGTGACTGTAAAATGAAGGCATTTTGCATTGCGCTGATCAGGCACAATCATGTAGACAGCTTTGTTTGTTGATCATACTGGGACCGATCTAGGTTTACCACATCAGTCTAGACAGACTAAGCTGTTGTTGTTTTGAATACTTGGTGACATCAACATCTGCCCTCTTGCCAATGATGTTTAGTGGTTCTTGGTTTTAGACCATCAAGTAAACAGGGCAGATCAATTTTTCCAACACAAAACTGTAGAAAACATATGGATTGGGTTCAGATTGGGCCCTGGTACAATGTAGGTGGAAAAAGAATATCAGAGATGAGGAAATTCTCTGCAGAATCCCGGGTTGCCATAGTTACACCTCACACTGCACCACTCAGAGCCAGAATTCAGGATTTGTCCTGTTCTAGTAGAATGAAGTGGATGTAAAACCAATACTGACCCAAGAGTCCCCCATCCATCTTACCCAGAATTCTGAAGCCAATATAAAATCTGAACCAATGACTAACATCTCTCAGCAGACACTTTATGAAAAATCCAGCAGTGTGAGAGCAAAGACAAACCACAAACACATTTAGAAGAACTAATGTCTGACTCACAGGTTGAGGTGAGCGCTGTGTGATTATGTACTGGGAAAATTAAAGGTTTCAGCAGATCAACGACACACAAAGTGTGTATGTATGAGTGAATGCAAATTAACCTAAGAGAAAATATACATATATGTGAGTCAGAGTTGGTTAGTCGGATCCATATGGGAATAGGGCACAAGTATGTATGTGTGCTATAGTGATGTTCATTAAAAAGCAGCCTACTTCAGTGTAATATGATATCATATCACTCTTTCCATGACGGTGCGTCGAAATCGCGTACCGTCTAAGTAGGTAGTAAATTTGAACTTGCGACCGTTAAAAAAGTAGCCTACATCCTACAGGGTTGCAAAGGGGCAGAAAATTTCCAGTAAATTTCTGGAAACTTTCTATTGGAAGTTTTGGGAATATTCCAGGTTGAACACTTAACAAAAATGTAGGAATTAGAGGGGATTAACTAGAAATGTGGGGTAATTTATACATGTTATCATATACAAACAGAAACATTTTGTTTTGTCATAAGCAGACATGCATGCAAACTAATACAAATTTTAAAAATAACACCTTTAACTGTACCTAGCATTAATCATGTGGTTTTGGGGATCTATTGGCTATAGGTAACTGCTGAAACTGAGGTGAATAGACTTCACACATTTAAGACCTTGGTGCCAGTTGGCTAAATGACTAAATAAGTGAAATTAGTTCTGAGATAAAGGTTAGTAGCAAGTTAACAACAATCAGAGGCTTTTTTTCCCCCTTTTTGGGTTATACAGTCTGTGACTGTATAACTAGTCACAGACTAGTTATCCAGTTAATGTGACCAGTGAGGTTCAGTCTTGTACTATAGTGTGCACTTGGCTTATTCAGTTTTCTGTCACATGAATTTTACATCAGAAAAATGTTTGAGCATAGAGCAGTACTCAAGGATGTCTTTTTTTTTTATTTTTATAAGACATTATACTTGACCACAAATGTATGTACACTGAATTATTAGATTAGTGTAATTTTTCAAGAATTTTTCTTTCAAACCAAGATTATGCTGCAAGATTTCAACTACATTTAAGTTCCCCGTTATAGGTTAACCTGCAGTTTTGCAAATTTCCAGTTTGTTCCCTTTAATTCCCGTTAATTCCCATTAATTTCCATGGAAAGTTTCCACCTTTGAAAATTCCTGGAATTTTGCAACCCTAATTTTATATAGTATGAACGTGCATAGTATGAATGAAATCTGGAGTACTATGTCCGCCATGTTATACTTATCATATGACCTACCAGGATCAGTTGCGACGCTTCACCTCCATTCATAAATCCCCTCCCTTGGCCTCACGGGATAGTAAAGTGTCCACTGTATGCACATTTCAGAATCTCGCTGGAAGTAGTAGGTCATCCGGGTACTTTTCGCCTACTGTTTTTCGAATACTATGTATTCGGACACACTATTGGCGTACTGTTTTTCGCATGCTATATAGTAGGGAAGTATTTGATTTTGATGCAGCATTAGAATTAGAGTAATTGTAATGTGACGATCTGGTGTGGGTCAGGTGCAGATATCTAAATCTGAGAAATTCATAGGTTTGGGTGGGTGGCGTTTGGATGATTTATTTTTTAACAGTGGATTCGGGTGACGTTAGAGCTGATCCGCACATCTCTGGTGTGTGTTTACCAGGTACAGGGTTTAACTCAGACCCTTTCATAAATCACATACACAAACAGTTTTCTTTCACGTGCATCCACTGCCCCATTTATCGGAGGAGAGCCCATCTATCATCCGAGCCCTGTTGCCCGGGTAACCCAGTTAATATTCCAGACACGAGTCACAAAGAGAGGAAGAAAGAGAGAGAACGAGAGGAATTCTCCCTGATCCGCAAACAAATAAGCAACACATTTCCAACACACAAATCCAAATTTTCACAAGGTCACATAATGCATATGCGCATTTCTATAAGATCACACTCATGCATAATACGAAACACATAAATATAACCTACACAAAACAAGGTCCAAAATGTAAAAATATTTGCGCACGCTCTTTAAAATATAAAACACATTTTTAGAAAAATCATACCCACGAATATAGCAAATTGCATTTTATGCTTATACTGTATGCAAAACTAAGATAAGATATTCAGCATATTAGAATAATTTCTGAAGGATCAAGTGTTACTGAAGACTGGAAATGGCTGCTGAAATTTCAGCTATATAACAAATTATATATTAAAATATATCATTGGTTATTTTTAATTTGTAATACTATTCCACAATATTACTGTATTTTGATAAAAATAATTGAGCAGAATTGACAAATATATTAAGAAAAAATCTTAATGACCCCAATTTTTCAAACGGTAGTGAACACTACTACAAAACTACACTAACTACAAAACATGCAATTTTTTTATAATATCACTTACAAAATTATAGTAAAACACACTATATTCTCATAAATGTACAGTATGCATATAAAATACATGTAAATAACCAAAACAAGACAGATATTCTCAATTGAGCACAAGACTGGGTGAGCACACACAATTCGCTCACATGCAACCCATTTCTTCATTCAATTTTTCCAACTTTCATTCATAAACTGCAGAGGTTGTGGTGGGGAGGGAGGGGGTAACCCCCACATGACTGCAGTACCTTCCAGCAGCATTGAATCCTCTCAGCCAATCAGACGGCTGGGGGAGAGGAAGGAAGAACAAATAAAGATAGGCGGGGCCAAGTGGATACCGCATAACACTGCAGCCTTCCCTCCCCCACCGTTCATTCATTTGCTCTTTCTTTCATTCATCCCTTCACTGATTCATTCATTCATTCATAAAGTGAAGTGATGCATCTTTAACACAGCCGTAGCACATCTAGACCGCGGGTCTTGCTCCGCAGTCTGGGTTCAAGAACACGTTACGCGTCTCTGGGGGTAATGAATGCAGAGAGTGAAAAAAAGAGACGACACTTGCAGTGTGAAGCGAGTGCACTGACTCACACTCATTCTGACCAATAGTGACTCATGATTTCTCTATTCAAGATGGTTCATTCAAAACTCAATTGCCTCAAACTCTTCAGGATTTCACTGAAGATGAAATGTGATTGTTCTGACGCACAACAAAGGATACTTGAATGTATCTCTCCTTCTTTGTTAGCTTGTTCAATGTAGTGAGGTTCAGCAGTGAAACCAATAACAACCGAGAAAGGAGTATGCACAGGGGGACCCTGCTGATGGTTCACTGGAATGAGCTGCCACAGGCACTTCAAAGACCACCCTATCGCCTCCCTCCTCTATCTTTGCTCTTTCCATTCTGTCAGCAATGACTGACTGAGTGGAAAGAAAAACACTTGAGAAGACCTACTAGAAATACACATGGATAAACAACATTAAATGAATGCTCCAGGATTAATACAAATCTATCAACAGCATACTGGCAAATACCACAGAAAATTATATTTACTCATCGCTCAGTTTGTAAAAACACAGACTGATATTAATTTCAAATGACCTAACTAACAATTAGAGATAATTCAACCAAAAATTACAATTCTGTCATCATTCACTCACCCTCTTGGAGTCATGGCATTCCAAACCTGTGACTTTCATTCTTCTGCAGAACAAAAATAATATATTTTTGAAAGAATGTTTTTGAGAGAACTGTTTTTATCCAAAACAGTGTTGGACCCCATTTACTTTCATTTTAAAGACAAAAAAAATAAAAATAAATCACAAATGGTAATTTTAGAACCACGTACTAGCATACAACTCTTACTATTTGTGTCATAGAAAGATCATGTAAAAGTAGCAGTACACTAGTATGCAATTCCAAATTCAGCATAGGACATTTTTTAAACTATCATCTTTTTGCATTCTGCAGAAAAAGACAAAAATGCATACAGGTTTGCAATGACATTAGAGAAAGTAAATGAAAGGTTTTTATTTTCGGGTGAACTATCCCTTTAAAGGGGACATATAATGCCCCTTTTACAAGATGTAATATAAGTCTCTGGTGTCCCCAGAATGTGTCTGTGAAGTTTCAGCTCAAAATACCCCACAGATCATTTATTATAGCTTGTCAAATTTGACACTATTTGGGTGTGAGTAAAAACGCGCCATTTTTGTGCATGTCCCTTTAAATGCAAGTGAGCTGCTGCTCCCGGCCACTTTCCAAATGATGGTGGAGCTTTAACCGTGCTTCGGTTGCTCTACAACAACAAAGCTGGAAAATCTCACGCAGCCGAACTGTGTTCAGCCTTACATTGTTCAAGCCGGAGTCCGACACTGATGTAGAGACTCAGATGAAGAAGTTAAAACTTGCAATTGGATGTTTCTAAATGGTTAATAGATACATTTATGTAGTTGCTGTGGAGTTGATTCAACTCATCGACTGCCATGTTAAATGGTTTGGCAACAACACTCAACTAGAAAAACTTCTCTAAAGCAGCCCAACATGGCCTCACCCCTTTAGTGGCGTGCTTTCTGGGTCAGGGTTTATGTAAAATTTAGGGTTAGTGATGTCACTAACCTGGGAAGAAGATTGTTGTACAAACCCGATTCCAAAAAAGTTGGGACACTGTAGAAATTGTGAATAAAAACAGAATGCAATGATGTGGAAGTTTCACATTTCAATATTTTATTCAGAATACAACGTAGATGACATATCAAATGTTTAAACTGAGAAAATGTATAATTTTAAGGGAAAAATAAGTTGATTTTAAATTTCATGGCATCAACACATCTCAAAAAAGTTGGGAAAAGGCCATGTTTACCACTGTGTGGCATCCCCTCTTCTTTTTATAATAGTCTGCAAATGTCTGCAGACTGACGAGACAAGTTGCTCAAGTTTAGGAATAGGAATGTTGTCCCATTCTTGTCTAATACAGGCTTCTAGTTGCTCAACTGTCTTAGGTCTTCTTTGTCTCATCTTCCTCTTTATGATGCACCGAATGTTTTCTATGGGTGAAAGATCTGGACTGCAGGCTGGCCATTTCAGTACCCGGATCCTTCTTCTACGCAGCCATGATGTTGTAATTGATGCAGTATGTGGTCTGGCATTGTCATGTTGGAAAATGCAAGGTCTTCCCTGAAAGAGACGACATCTGGATGGGAGCATATGTTGTTCTAGAACTTGGATATACCTTTCAGCATTGATGGTGCCTTTCCAGATGTGTAAGCTGCCCATGCCACACACACTCATGCAACCCCATACCATCAGAGATGCAGGCTTCTGAACTGAGCACTGATAACAACTTGGGTTGTCCTTGTCCTCTTTAGTTCGGATGACATGGCGCACCAGTTTTCCAAAAAGAACTTCAAATTTTGATTTGTCTGACCACAGAACAGTTTTCCACTTTGCCAGTCCATTTTAAAAGAGCCTTGGCCCAGAGAAAACACCTGCGCTTCTGGATCATGTTTAGATATGGCTTTTTTCTTTACCTATAGAGTTTTAGCCGGCAACGACGAATGGCACGGTGGATTGTGTTCACTGACAATGTTTTCTGGAAGTATTCCTGAGCCCATGTTGTGATTTCCATTACAATAGCATTCCTGTATGTGATGCAGTGCCGTCTAAGGGCCCAAAGATCACGGGCATCCAGTATGGTTTTCCGCCCTTGACCCATTACTCACAGAGATTGTTCCAGATTCTCTGAATCTTTGGATGATATTATGCACTGCAGATGATGATAACTTCAAACTCTTTGCAATTTTTCTCTGAGAAACTCCTTTCTGATACTGCTCCACTATTTTTCGCCGCAGCATTTGGGGAAATTGGTGATCCTCTGCCCATCTTGACTTCTGAGAGACACTGCCACTCTGAGAGGCTCTTTTTATACCCAATCATGTTGCCAGTTGACCTAATAAGTTGCAAACTGGTCCTCTAGCTGTTCCTTATATGTACATTTAACTTTTCCGGCCTCTTATTGCTACCTGTCCCAACTTTTTTGGAATGTGTAGCTCTCATGATATCCAAAATGAGCCAGTATTTGGCATGAGATTTTAAAATGTCTCACTTTCAACATTTGATATGTCATCTATATTCTATTGTGAATAAAATATAAGTTTATGAGATTTGTAAATTATTGCATTCCTTTTTTTTTATTCACAATTTGTACGGTGTCCCAACTTTTTTGGAATCGGGTTTTTAGTTCCTACCAGCCATTTGTTGTAGTACTTAAACAGGGAATTCTTTAAAAGAAAACATCTCCCTTTGCATTGAACTTTGAGCATCATAACATTGCAGATGTTGTTTATGCTCGGAACCCGGAAGTGCTGCACTGTCTCTACAATGTAAACAGCGTAGAAGAATGACAGGGAAGAGAAGAAATTGTTGAATAAAGTCGTTATTTATGTTTTATTTTTGCACACAAAGAGTATTCTTTCACATGGACTATTTTAATGACGTCTTTGCTAGCTTTCTGGGCCTTGAAAAGTGACATTGCTGCCTGTGTTTGGTACAGAAACCTCTTGGATTTCATCAAAAATATCAGAATTTGTGTTCTGAAGATGAACGAAGGTCTTACAGGTTTGAATGTGTGAGTACTTAACAGAAATTTCATTTTTGTGTGAACTAACACTTTAAAGCATTGGTAAACACAAGAGACTTAAAAAAAAAACTTTTGAACGGTAGTTTTGGTCACATTACTGAAGTACAATGAGTGCTAAACAATTTCTTAATCACTTACACAGGTGACCATTCTTGCATACAGTTTAATCAGGCCATGAATTAAGGTTTCTTGAACAAAAATGACCATTTCATGACCATTTCCACCCCCTCACTATTTTTGCTATCTTTAAAACTACATGACATCTGTTAAGATCAAAAAACCTGCACATGCTAGCACAGTTTACACGTCGTTCATCAGGGCGAGCCAAATTGCTGAACAGACATTGATATGCAAATGTAATGATGGTTGTGCCATCATAGCCATGATCATTTATGAATGGGCCATTTTTGCAGCTTTGTTTCCATTAATGTTCTGTGTGGACCAGGAGGTAAGTCTATATCTATAGTATACATCAAACTCTTATTTTAACAGAGCAAATAAGATCTAGTTTATTATCTATGTTTCATGTACACATATTCTATGTTTCATGTACACATACAGATGAAAAGCATGATGGGATCTGCCTCTACCTGTGACAAAATCTGCTAATGTTAACTGAGGGGAATTCACTTCTCCTCATGCAACAAACCGTTACACAACCACAGAAACTTGAGACACACTACAGCCTTAACAGCCTGCTCAGGAATCTGCCCTGAGCCAGTGCATTATGGGTAAGGGAGGACACAAATGTTGCTGTGGCAGTTCTAAGAGAGTAGTATCCTTGAGCATTGAAAAATTAAATAAGCGGTCTAATTCTACCCTGATCCGTTAGACACTATACACACACAAGAGATGGGTGGAGAGAGAGAGGACATTTCATTACCAAAGATAACACAATATAACACAATCCCAAGCTATTCAGCAACAATTTAGAGTAAGAAAAAAGAGCTGGATGGAGAATAAACATTTTATAACCATAAAATGAACAAAGAAGTGACATAGAATATTCAATTCAGCAGCAATTTAGAGGTAAAAGAGTGGTGCTTTACATAAAGAAAAGACATTATGTTAATAGTGTCAGAGGTCACAAGTGAAGCACATGAGAGAAGGGTGTGCGCAAGAACTCCTCGCCCCGTTCCCCGTTTGAGAAAGGTCACACAGAGCGTGTTGTGTTTGTGAGGGTGGACTGCAGAGGGAACATGATGTGGGTGCAGAAAGGGTGTCTGTGTGGGGAGAGAGAATGAAAGAGAGACAAACAAACAGAACAGAAGAACGGTGTTTCCTCACTGAGCCGATGAAATCAAATCCTATTTTTTTCTTTAAACATGTATTCATGTATAAGTATTCCAAAAAGCATTTATACAACATTTATCAAACACTCAATGCTTTTCATTTGTAAATAATGATTTTTGATTTCATTTGGGAAAGTCGAACAACTAACTCAGGGGTCACAAGGAAGTGATAAGGGGTCCAGGGAAAATTTTAGAGAAAAACTGTGTAAAAAAATAAATCTATAATACAAAAATAAGATTAAACTAATATAAATACATTTTAAATAAATAAATAAAACATGATTTAAATACATTTGAAAAGAAATACATTTAAAAGAAAAAACGATTCAAATAAATTAATTTAAATAAAACATTTTGATTTGAAAAAATGATTAATATACATACAATTGTGAATAAAATAAATTAATAATGTATTAAAATAAATAAAAAAATGAATAAATTTGACTAAAATAAGTATTAAAATAGATTAAAAAAATAAAATAAATAATCTAACAGTACAGTACTATAATGAGCAGAAAATGCAATGATGCAACATGATACTAAATATTTTCTACATAAAATTATATACATTTATAATATTAATTTTCACACTATTCATTTGGTCTTTATACATAAAAACACATAATTGGCGTTGCCTAAATTTGAGGATAATCTGAGTTCTGTGAAAATCATATTTGGGGGTCCGTGGAATCTAAACGATTGAAAACCCCTGATCTAACTAACCAGAATCTACCCACATCAGACTAAAACACAGCATTACAATTCCAAGGTTACACACTGGTTTTTAAATGCTAGGTTAGGAACACATTTCATTGATCCATACTCTATAAGCTGCATGAAATTAAAGGGTTATTTCACCCAAAAATGAAAATAATGTAATTTATTACTCACCCTCATGTCATTCCACACCTGTAAGTCCTTCGCTGATTCGACACGCTGATTCATAATGATCCGAAGCTTCCTGAAGCAGTGTTTTGAAATCGGCCATCACTATATAAGTCGTTTTTGGGGGGGGTTTTGCTGTACCAAAAATATTCTCGTCGCTTTCTAATATTAATATTGAACCACTGTACTCACATGAACTGATTTAAATATGTTTTTAGTACCTTTATGGATCTTGAGAGAGGAAATGTCATTGCTCCCTATGCAGGACTCACGGAGCCCTGTGATTTCAACAACATTTGCATTCCGAAGATTAATGAAGGTCTTACGGGTGTGGAACAGCATGAGGGCGAGTAATAAATGACAGAATTTTCATTTTTGGGTGAACTAACCCTTTAAGCTCAAATTGACCTACACTAGCCCCTAAACTAATGTGCTTTTATTATGCCACTTTAAGTGTTGGTAATTAGATTGAGATATAGCTGAAGCAGCCCCTGGGGGATGGGAACTTGTGTCATTGCGTTGAAGAACAGATCTGGAGCTCAGAGAGCATGTCAGAGGTCCACACTCATCTCCAACACAGCACCAGCTGAATATATAATCCATATTGTGAGTGAGTTGAGCAACACTGCCCCCTTGAGTCGGACTACAACGCTGCAGTAACTCGAAAGACTACTGTTACCAGACTATCCTGCAGAATGTTCAACACAAATAATTTTTTTTTTCTACCTGACTTTTTTTCCTTAAATAACACATCTGGGAGTATAAATGTTGAAAATGTATCAAGAAACCTAGGCCAACCAAATGTTAGGAGATCATTTTTTGTAATCAAGTTTTCTTCATATTTTTAGGTTCCTGGGGTTACGTGCTTTTAAAAACCTGGAAGAGCAAGCATATGGTCATAGGTTCAAAACCCTGGAAGGAGTTCCGGCATAAACAACATGCCCTTGAGCAAGTAACATGATCCCAGGATACCCAAAAGAGGGACGTCCCTGTAGGAACTGTACTGTCAAGCATTTGCTGAATAACCGATATTAGGATGGATTAGAATTACTAGAATATAAGAACAAAAGGGAAGTTGCGATAGCCTTTTTCCCCCTATAAACCTTATGTAGCACTGCGCTCACTGTGTTCTGTCTTCCTATGGACTCATTTGGACCAGGCATCACAGTTACATCACTTGCAGTCACATGCGCATAGTGGTGACAGAAAAATAGCAGTAACAAGTGGTGGAATATGGGCAAAATCCACAGAATAAGAGAAAAATGTTTTGTTGTGCCTTTGGATGTCAGAATCGGAATGCAAAAAATACAGTCTTCATTTTTATAGAATACTATTGTTGAAGACACGCTAAATGCAAACATATATATTGAAAGTCACAGACCGATGAAACCTGCAATAATTACTCTACTATTAAAGCTTGAATTTCATGTAAACAGTAAGTCTAAATAATATTCACCATATGCAGTTCATAGGGGGCATACATACATAGCAGTTACAGCATGAAATAATATTTAAAACTATAATATTTTACATAGATAACTTTTAAACATAGCCTATATCGTTTTTATTTCACAATTCTGACTTTTTATCCCAGTTCGGACTTTATAACTTGCAATTGTGAGTTTATATCACAATTTTGAGGGAAAAATGTCAGAATGGGGGATTGCAAACATTCCTATTCACCCAACAGCACCAGTGTTTTTGGATTGCACAGTGACCAAAGTGCACTAGCGCCCCCTGCTGATCATAAGTAATATGCACAATAAAATGAATATTGAATATTTCAAATGGTAAAAGTAGTTTTTGTATTGAAGCGTCTAACTTACCCAGCATCAGAACGTTTTCTTCAGTTCCCACATGCTGTTTGAGAAGATGTTCAAATTTAGTGAAGTCTCCGAACCACTCGAAGCTCTCCTCTGTCCGGTACCGCTCATTCCAGTAGTCCACATCTTTATATCTGGTGTTAGAGTCCGGCAAATATTCCATCCTTCTTTAAAATATAATCGAAAGTCCTACTGTTATTAAATTATTACAGGCTTGTTATTACTAAAATATTCATTGCTGTGCTGTCATATCAACTAGGTTTGTATTATATCACCACGACAAGCCCAGCGGTGCCTGGGTCTGATCTGTATTTTGCTTAATGTGGGTTCATAAACAATTTGTTTAAATGCAGTTTGAAGCTGGCAAACTATAAAATAAACATCGGTATCTAGAGGCTCTTACCAGCTCAATATATTGATCAGTTTTAATATTAACTAAAACATGCGTGTCTAAAACACTGAATAAAAGAATGGACGAAACTACTAGCGGGTATTTTAAAATAGATCTGACAAGACAAACCACGTGTGTGTTTTCATGCACTCTAACCTCGCGTGGTCATCGATCATGTCAAAATAAAAGTTTAAAGGGTTAGTTCACCCAAAAATTAAAATAATGTCATGTATTACTCACCTTCATGTCGTTCTACACTAAGGTGACCAGATTTCTGAAATGGAAACCAGGATCATTTCCTATTTGAGTGGTCAAAATATCATAGAAATCTCTTTTTTATTATATATTAATTGAAAAACCGGGACAATATTTGTTAATGTTTTTTTTTTTCATTATTATTATTTTAATTGCTGTGGGTTCCTTATACTATTACATAATTATTAGGATTTAGTTTGATTATTAGGATTTTTGGTCTGGTTTTAATATACAGTTCACCAAAAAAACTATTACACTATTCAGAGTAACTGCTGCAAAAGCAATTCAAAACAGTATGTTAGAACAGAAGTATGACTTTACAAAAGCACATTACTAGGCCTAAAACAACATAAATATAAGATAAATAAAATAAAATGGCATTTAACATTTTTTTAACATTCATTATTCAATTTAATATTTTCATTTTCACAAGCTGTTTATACTGTATACAGAGTTTACAACTTTTTAACGTTTAAGTTAAAAACTTAAGTTAAAACTTTTAAGTTTAAATTATTTGTAACTATTATTTTGCATTTTTAGACTAATTTTAAGCACAAATTAAGTTGCAATTGTATTATTTATTTTACTTTATTTTATTTATTTATTTATCTGAGTGTACCTTCACCACGTTATTGTATGTGTGAAAATTGCTGCATTATGACTACGGAACATTTGTGGACGTTTAAAATTGTGCAAAACAATCCCACACCCTGTTGAGGCCCTGTTATAAAACACATACAAACAGTATTACTTTAGTTTTACATGAATAGTTAGCATGATACCGAGGGCCGATATTGAGGCCAATAACGATGTTTATTTTGATATTGACTGTTCTTCATGAACAGCGGCGTGCGCGCGACCAAGTGTAGCAGTGTAGCTGCATAGCCCCCTCTGTTGGTGAATATAATCATTACACGATTGCTCCGATAATCAACAGGCCAAAAAACAAAACGACTTTTCAACAAGATCTCAGTAGGGGTTCAATCTTGTGCTGGCTGGCGGTAGCAGCCACTGACAGGTCACGTGACCTGGTGGCAGCTGCCAGTCTGATTCTGGCAGGTCACGTGACCTGCCATTGGCGCTGGTGGCAGCTGCCAGTCTGATTATGGGAGGTCTGTCAGAGGTTCTGGTGGCTGGCAGAGTATAACACGTTCCCTATATCTCTGTCGCTGCATGGAAATACATAATTGTATTATTAATAATATAACATTATGACTATATTCTTTTGTATAATTCACGTTTTAGATGGGTTTATCTCAATTAAAGCAGTAAAATGACCGTGATCTCAACTGGTGGAAAATGACGCTCAGCCCAGCCAGCCACTGCTGAGACGCGAGTATAACGCGCTCTTTAATCACTCTCGCTGCATGAAAATACATAATTTTATTATTATTAATATCATATTATGACTCTATTCTTTTGTATGGTGGACGTTTTAGATGGGTTGATCTCAATTAAAGCAGTAAAATGACCGTGATCTCAACTGGTTGCTATATGCTTCGCTGGACGCTCAACCATCCAGCCACTGTTGCCTGTCATTCCAAAGAAATCATTCTAATTTGTATGCATACTGCTAATAGTTGTGACGATTTTATGTTTTGTAATAACACGAGTTATGCAATAATATATAGCATAAAAATGGCAATTAAAACTTGAATTATTCTAATAATACGACCCTTTCTCAACATTAATCCTAAATCTGGATACAATAATTTTAGCGGCTGTGGGGAAGTTTAGGTCTCATTTCTTGATTTCATTTTAAAAAGGTGTGTTTGAAGTAAATATTTAGATACATTGACTTTGTTCATTTCTTTTAAGGTCACGGGCAGCATAAGCAACATGACCACCTGTAAATCTGCTCACCTTCTGAGAAAACTTGTTTCACAAATATGTTTCACATATTTACAATATTTGGAGGGGATTTGCATGTTTAGAAAGTTGTTGTTGAGTGTTAGCTTGTAAGTAAGTGTAAGATAAAAAATTTGTGGAATGCAGCAACTTTGATTTACCTAATTATTCATGCCTCTTTTTTTAATGTTAAAAATAATAAAATACATGTTTACATTTTTTAATGCTAATGTAAACAACAGGCGTTTGGGTAACATTTATTTGTCCATTTCTCATTTTATATATATATATATATATATATATATATATATATATATATATATATATATATATATATATATATGGGAGGATGTACAGTTTGTACAGTATAAATAAAAATCACGAGTCCCAGTGCATGTGTGTATGAAATATGATACTCAAAAGTATGTGCATGTTTTTGTTGTTGAGCATCATATTTATACATCAGGCTTTTATAGCTCAATTTTTTGAAAATCAATCATAATATAATGTTCCCCGAAAGCATGCTGTGTTATATTTGACACTTACATTAACACGAAAAAAGTAGTTTATTAGTAATAATAATTTTTAGCATTAAAAATTGTGTATAAATATGAATAATCAAGTTGCTTCAGTACAGTACATTTTTGCCTTACACATAGGCCTACTTCATATGTAGGCTATGTACTGTCAATCAGAGGACAGAAAGCATTAAGTAGATTGTATATATATTTGAGGTAAACCCATCTGAAACGCCAACCATACAACAGAATATAGTCATAAGATTAGCTGTATTAATAATAATAAAATTATGTATTTCCATGCAGCGAAAGTGATTAGAGAGCGCGTTATACTCGCGTCTCAGCAGTGGCTGGCTGGGCTGAGCGTCATTTTCCACCAGTTGAGATCACGGTCATTTTACTGCTTTAATTGAGATAAACCCATCTAAAACGTGAATTATACAAAAGAATAGAGTCATAAGATTATATTAATAATAATACAATTATGTATTTCCATGCAACGATAGAAATAAGGAACGCGTTACACTCTGCCAGCCACCGCTGACAGACCTGCCAGAATCAAGACTGGCAGCTGCCACCTGCGCCACTGGCAGGTCACGTGACCTGCCAGAATCAGACTGGCAGCTGCCACCAGGTCATGTGACCTGTCAGTGGCTGCTGCCGCCAGCCAGTTGAAGATTGAACCCCCACTCCAATATCTGTATGGGCCGATTGCCGATTTTGTTTCGAATTTGATTCTGATCTCAAACGGCTAAACTGCTGAAATCACGTGACTTTGGCACTCCGATTCACTGATTCGATTCGAAAAGCTCCAAATCAGTGTTTTGAAATCGGCCCATATTGTCATAATTTTGTTTTGTTTTTTGGGTGCACAGAAAGTATTCTTGTCGCTTTATAATATTAAGATATAACCACTGAACTCAAATTAACTGATTTAAATATGTTTTTAGTACCTTTATGGACCTTGAGAGTTTGAATGGCTTTCCTCTCGATAGAGGCCTCACTGAGACATTGGATTTCATCAACAATATCTTCATTTGTGTTCCGAAGGAGGTCTTACGGGTGTGGAAAGACATGAGGGCGAGTAATAAATTACGTTATTTTAATTTTTGGGTGAAATAACCCTTAAATAAATGATGATTCATTGCACACAATTATTGTTTCTTGCATCTCTGTCCTGCTACTTCTTATTTATTGTCGATTGTTTCGTTGTAGGTGCTTACAATAAATCGACACTATATCATTTAGTTTCTATCATTTAGTTTCCTAACTGCCCATAAAGACTATTATCATCCTTTTAAAGCTTGATTGTCTCTCTTTATAGCAGGATTCATCTTCACCGTTTGCAGCTTGTCAATGTTTTATTGGCAGTCATTGTTATTCTGATGTTCATTGACGACGATGGTCCTTTAAAGACTTTGTAAATCGTTGATACAACATACCAAAAACGAGACTGGGGGTAAAAGAGTAAAATAAAAACGAAAATAACAAGAATAACAAACATAATACATTACTGCTTTAAACATGAACTAATGCAGACAAGACACTCAAACATAAGTGAGATGGTTAGCACAGAGGTTTACGGAAATGTCCTCACTTTTTTACTTATTTATTTATAAACATTATTTTACCATAATTTTATACGTATAACGTTATATACTTTCAAAATTAAGTTTTGTTGTTACAAAATATTTGTTTTTGGTTTTTTCACAACATTCATTGTCTTTAATTGCCACATTACCGTATGTGGTAAGGTTAGTAACTTTTTAACGTACCATTCGCAGCATAGACATCATATAGGTAGACGCCCTATCGAACGCTACTGCCTATTGGCACGGACGAGCCGTGGAGCCGCCATCTTGGACCGGTCGCCAGCTCCACTCAGTGTAACTTGTTTGACAGGTGCAATGAGCTGTCAGCGCATTTAATTAATCATATCTCACTGAATACCTAACTGATTTTGACGCGGGTTTTTTTGCTGCAAAGGTCATTCATGTAGCTATGATACAGTCCACATTGTTCAGTGTATTTTAATATTCATAGTAGGCTTAACAGTTATATATAATATTCTGATATAAGATATAAAGTGACCAGACGTCCAAAATCAAAATATGTGATGTAGGATATAAGGTAATTTATAAATCACACACTATAAATATGATAAAGAAGCAGAAACAGATAGTTGCAGTAAAATAAGATATCTCAGTAATACTAGCAGAAGTGGGAGGGGTAACTCGATTTGCGCTTTGCCGTCATGTGTGAATACATTGCTTCCTGATATCACGTGCACAAACACAAATAACAGTTATGTCCGGTCGAACAATGTATGCTTCAGATTGGATTGTGTTGGTAATAGGCCAGGGGCGTAGTTTGTGGGGGGGATGGGGGGGAGGTAACCCCCCCAATATTCAAATGCTTCAGTTACAACCCCCCCAATATTTCAACATAAAAATCACCATAGATCAGATGAAAAATATGTAGAATTAATTTATTTTGAAGCAATAATTTCGTTTCTATTGAAATATGAGTTCGTCATAATAAATTAGAGAAAAAAATACCTCCCCCTCCATTGAACCGATTGGTAACGTCCAACCAATGCGTGTCGCACTTTCACCAAAACAACGCGAATGGCGCTCTACTGTTTGAATGAGAGAGTACGGGTAGCTCAAAAAATGAAGAGAACCGCTTCCCAGCCGACTATATTAAACTGCTGGTCAAAGAGAGACGTTAAAAAGAATAAAGCATGTACTGAGAAGGAGGTATGAGAATATTGTAATAGCTAGGTACACTCCACATATATTTTAGCTAGCTAGTCCATTGCAATTCAGCCATAGCTAACAGTGTAACTGCAACCAGTTACCAAAACAGCCGTCTGTTTTGTTAGTTCATGTTTTAATAGTGTCTGTATTTATCAATGACAAAAGTATTCACATCGGTGTTTGTTTTCTTCCTAAATTAATCTGACTTTTGAACGAATTGGCTGAATGAACGATTTAAGTGACTGACTCAAAAAAAAAAACGAATCGCTGCCACCTACTGGCTGTGTTAATATTTAACATAATTTCTTTCTTTTTAGAATTACAGTTATGTTAGAATTTGATGAATGATTATTCATAAATTTCATAAAGATAGATAGATAGATAGATAGATAGATAGATAGATAGATAGATAGATAGCTAGCAGTGGTGTAGTCCTAAAAAAATAAGTGGTTTACTATTACCCCCCCCCCCCCCCCAAAAAAAAAAAAAAAACACAAGTAATTGTACTTTATGTTGTTGTTGTTCACTAGTAACATGCTTCATTAAAAACAAATAAATACAGTGCATTCTAAAATTCTAAATTTTTAATGCTTTACAGTTTGGTTTGACTATTATTTAAACATGTTGCTTTGGAATTATATTCACTGTGAAAAGTGATATCTGAAATTAAAGTTTCATTTTATTCAAAAGGGTGTTAAAAAAGCCAATTATTCGAAATCTAATTTATTAACATTATAAAAATGTGGTCACAAACAAACAAAAACAGTAATCAGGCTGAATGAAAATTTAAACCACTCTCTGTCAGTAGGTGGCGCTTATGGAGCAGCAGAAATAGAGCTGTTTCCCCGGAAACCTCTGTAAACTCAGTTTTATATTATTTATTACTATATAAGCGTATCAGTTTGATGGAATTGTCTACTTCATTGTGTTATAAGAAGTCAAACTATCATTTTCCATTATAAAAGCATTTGTTATGAAAAAATAGCCTATACACATAGCCTATAGAAACAAGATGTCACAGATGTAATATAAATCTAGTGAATTCCCTTAATAGGTTATAAATTCTACAAGTTAGCCAAATTTACCATAATTACTATAAAACTATATAAATTCTAATAAGGGAGGGTCATGAATAGTTTAAAAAGCTCCCTAATAATTGTTGGGGCAAGATTTGTCGTCCTCTTTTCAGTCTTTTGTTCATTTTGTCCATCAGTCTAGATCACGTTTGACTTTCTCTATAGCGTTATAAAGTGTTTAACTCTCAATAGAATTCAAATGGATCGCACATTTTATCATCAGTGTCGGGATGGCTCGTGGAAATCTTTTCACACTTTTGGAGCTTAATAAGATTCATAGTAGCAGCCTAGTATGTTTCGCTTTTGATTCGCGCACTAATGCATTAAATAAGCAAGGCTTCATTTGCGTTTATGGTCTTTTCAGTTTGTACGGGAACTTAGCGCTTATAAAAGCTCTGAACGCATGATGTAGGCTATATAATTAATGAATAGTCTTATTTCCTCACCACCATATTTCTCACGCCGAGACCGCTGCAGCAAGAGAACTGCGCTCAATGCGCCGCTCAAAACACCGAGCGGCTTTGATCGGAGTCTCTCACTGCAGCGCGAACACGCACAGCCTGGTTTTTAGCCGATGATGAGCGGAAAAAGGTAGAATGACAGAAGTGCTCATGCACCAATTACAACAAAGAATCGCGAGTTTACACAAAAGCATTGGACACACAGTTAAAGGAGAAGATAACAGGACATTTTTTTATGGACTTTCGAAGCAAAAACAAGTGGGTATACGCAAATACTGATCCTTAGAAGTCGTAATACGCAAACAGCCCTGAGCAAAAAGTAAGCATACGGCGTATGCGTGCGTATCGCCCCGACTACACCACTGATAGATAGATAGATAGAAAATAAATTATCCAATAAACGTTACACACAAAACAGATTATTATAAAAAAAAAAAAAAAACAGACAGCATACCAACGTTCAACCCCCCCAATGTTGAAACCAAATCTACGCCCTTGTAATAGGCACTTAACGTTACCTAACGCTAAAAGTAAGTTTCGTGCATTGAGCGCATTCTAACAAGTGCTTTCGAACTTCTTTCTGATCTGAATAGTAGGCTAAATTATGTGGAAAACACTTACGAGGTTCGACGGTTAAGCAGAGCGGTTAAGATAAAGGGGCTTGAATAATTAATAATCAATATAACCTGACGAAAAGATATTTATTAAATGTTATCCACATTATATTTCATCTGCAACAGCATTGTGTACTTTTATAATGATGCGTTGGTCATTAATTTTTAAATGCATCATGCAAAGATGAGGAGAATTCTCTGCATGAAAGACCCATGACTGGCAGATCAACGTGCGACTACATTTCTCTCCGAAATGGTAGGAAAATAAATGTAATTGAATGTGGAGGATTTTAACTGTGACAAGATGATTGACAGGGTAGTTTAAACAGTTATAGGTTGCGTAAATAAGCGACGGAAACGTCAATTAAAGATGCAGTTATGACGAGGTAGTATGTCCCAAAGCTTGTCTACTCTTCTGCTACACACTCAAAAGTATGTACTTTTTCTTTACAAAAACAGTAAATGCTTTTAGGACGTAGTATAAGTAGGCGAATTGGGAGGCAGTTTAGGAGTACGACCGGTCTAAGATGGCGGCCGCAAATCTCATCGCCCAGCGGCCAATAGGGCGTCTACCTATATGATGTCTATGATTCGCAGAGTAGTGTGGCGCCCTCCACCAATCAGTTGAATGTGACGCTTGTGAGTGGGCGGAGTCAGTGATGGCGTACTTCCTTTGGCGCGCTGTGTGAAATTCAAAGCTGCGACTCAAACCGTTCAGTCAACCAAGTTAACTTTCCACGGGTTAGTTCATCTGGTCAGGAGCTGTTCAGAATAGATCGGTCGTTATACACGGTGGGTTTTCGAATATGTCATATTACTTTTTTAAACCTTGGAAAGTGTCGTTTACTAAAGGAAATTAGATTTGTGTGTGTTTATACTGTTGGTTAGCGTAGCATGTTAGCTTACCCTTGTGTCAAACAAAACAAACATTTTTTTTTGTTTTAATAAAACTTTTTTTTTTCTTTATTTTGCGATTATGTTAAACGACATAAGTACGAAGGCTTCTGTAAAATAGGCAGACGAGCTTTATGTAACGTTAATCGTGTATATTTTCTGCTGCTGCGTTCTAGTGATTTTTGTTCCTACAGATAACGTTAAACCTTTATATTCACTGCTGGTTGTTTAGGCGTGCAGAGATGTCGTGGGATTTTATGGTGCCGGTTTGTTTGGATGATCTCGTGAAGTCTGGTGCTATTAACCAGTATGTGGTTCAGGATGTGCTGTCTGCCAAACAGCTCCCGTCTCACATCAACAGTAAGTGCTGCTGAGCTCGTTTAATCTGTTTAAGTTACTTTTTATTATTATTGCTGCTCTGATCTGTAGTGAGTAATTACTTTATTCTGTCTCTTACGAAGGCTTTAAAGCGGCACTGAGAAGTCAAGGGCCCCTGTGCATCCTGGAGCATTTTGACACAGCATACAGTGTTTTACAGTAAGTGTGGGCACATTCCTATATATATATATATATATATATATGTATGTATAAAATTTTATTTTATTTTATTTTTTTTATTTTTTTTTTACAGTAGTCAACATTTGAAATTGATCAACCTTTCATCAAAGTTGTGCTAAAACCTTCTTCTTAGGACAGCTTTGAACTTTTTTGATCCACTTCAAATGTTGACTACTATATAATAATCTCAACTTTATTCAATTTTACAGTGTACACCAATTTTGTTATACAGCCTATGTTTTAGTAGCAGTTAAACTTTGCATGACAAGAAACCAATATGGGTATTAAACGGAACTAAATTTGTAATGAGAGAGGAAAAAATATTTATAGTTATGTTATGAGCCCTGTTAAACATTAACCCCATGTGTTGCCATGACTTTCTCTAACCATAATTTTCTGATTATGTTTAGACATTGTCGCACAGTAGATGTGGCGGTGAAAGAAGACATGCTGGAGTTGCTGATACAAGGTTGGTATCTCTCATAGTCAAACTAATTAGCATTTCTAAATAATTTTGTGCAATTGATCAACTGCATTTCCCACAATGCTCTATTCTCAGTGGTCAGGGGACTGTCGGTTTCCCTGCCGACTCTCCTCCTGTCGGGCTCCCTGTCAGCTGCGGACCGCAAACAGCAGCTCAATGCTGTGAAAATGAGTGTGTTTCTGCTCTGCAAACTCACAGAAATGCTGGAGAGCGACTCATACAGGGAGACAATTGTCACTGCACCCAGCAAGGTATGCTATTAAGTTTTTCATGAGTGTTTATACTATGCCCTGTGATGATAAAAAGGCAAATATGAGCGTATTGGCTGGGATCTTGTGTTCTCTTGCTCTCTGATTGGTGGGTAATCTTGGTAGAGCAGTGGAGATTTGCTGCGCTGCTGTAAGGGCCCACCCAGATCAATGCCAGCTGTCATTCATAATACAGTTCTCCTTTAGAAATGGGCATTTGTGGCTGATTTGGCAGCTTATAGTGTGTGTGTGTGTGTGTGTGTGTGTGTGTCTGTGTGTCTGAGTGTGTGTAAATGTGTCAGTTAGCAAAGAGTCACATCTCCTAATGGGGCCAACCAGCAGTGAACCTCTTCTTTGGTAATCTGAGGGCAACAACTGTTGCTTCTGAGCTTTTTGGTTGTATGTAGAACATATTAAACGTCTGTTTCTTTCAGGGTCGTAAGAAGGATAAAGTTGCCGGAAAAGGTCTCCTGCAATGGGACAGTGAGAGAGAGACGGTTCTTCAATGTTTGACTCAACTGTTGCAGCTGGACATTCGCACTCTGTGGAGTCTGTCTCTAGTAGAGGAGGAGTTTGTCAGGTAATGCTTGCTCTTAAAGGGAACCCCTGGTGTTAAGACTTGTATGGCTTAATATAACTTAAATGATGTCTCTTACTGAAATGTGTAGTGAAAACCCCATGAAAGGCTTGTTATTTAAAAAAAAAAAAATCCACATAGTTTTATACATATTTTGGACAAAGTGCGGCGCCATTTTGTTTAGGTGCACAGTCAAAAGCGTCAAATGGTTGCACTGATCGTGGCTCTGTTAACTTGATCCCACTGTGTCACAACTATGTCTTCTGTGTAGCCTTTTTAATTTGAGCCAGCGCGTGAAATTAGTGAGGATGAAAACATTGAAGATGTTAATTATGAATTTATATCAAAACGAGGGGGCAAAATGGATGGTGTCTCTGACAATTTCTTGCCGATGCTAACCGAGAGGGAGAGCGTTTGCTGTAAGGAGATGCAATTTCTCACTGGATCTGTTCAAGATAAGTTTATGGATCAAGCTAATGTTGTATGATTGATTGTCTCATTTACTGAGTGAATCGATGAACTGATGAATCATCAGGTTCCTCCACGAACAAGCTTGAACTTACACCAATCAGTGGCTGTGGCGACATCAGGATGGCATCTAGCGCGTCTTGTCTCTGCTGTTTTACATTGCAGATTTCAATTCACATTTCAATTCAATTCACATTTATTTGCATAGCTCTTTTCATGATACATATAGTTTCAAAGCAGCTTTATAGAGAATGCATGCTAACATTACAATTTAAAGAATGCAGTTAGCAAATAATGTAGTAATTTAGGCAATTAATTTGCAATCACTGTTAGCAGTTTAATTGAAGGTAGAAGCAATGAGCTCCTGGAAAAATGAATTACATATTAACAATAATTAGGATATTTAGGAAATTTGAAATGTGCATGTAGATCCAGATGATTGCGTCTTCTGAAGTCTTTGCAGGAGTTTCACTCTATCCAAGGGCGTTTAGAGACTCTGTGGGTAAAAATCGACGGTACAGCATTTGGTTTAAGCCTATGCTTATATCCATCACCACCTGAAAGCTCTTTCAGTAGCTGTGGTCTACTAAAAGCCTCAAAGTCATCAGGGTTAAAGTGGAGAAAACAGAGGGTCTTTAGGAAGTTTTGTTCGTCCACATGCATCTTCCCCTTTTTTTTTTTTTTTTCTTCTTTTACCCTCCTCTCTTCTTATCGTTAGGGAAGCAGTGAAGACCTGCATCGCTTCTCCTTTTGCCCTTTGACTGAAAATTACAGCCAGAAGCCGCACAATGTGGCATTGTATTGTATTTTTTCAGGTTATTGTGATAAAAACAGCAACAGTTAGCGCGAGTTGCTTGCTGAGCGCAACCATTTGACGTCACTGATTGTGCACCTAAACAAAATGGTACCACCCTTGATCCAAAAGGTGTATAAAACGATGTGGATTTTTTTTTAAATGAATGTAAATCTTTCATGGCTTCTTTTTTACTACATATTTCAGTAAGAGACATAATTTAAGTTATATTAAGCCATACAAGTCTTAACACCAGGGGTTCCCTTTAAAGGCTTAGTTCACCCAAAAAAATGTCTGACATTAATTACTTTCTCATGTCGTTCCAAACCCATAAGACCTTCGTTCATCTTCGGAACACAAATTAAGATATTTTTGATAAAATACAATAGCTTTCTGACCTCCAATGGTGCAACACAATTACCACTTTCAAGGCCCAGAAAGGTAGTAAAGACATTGTTAAAATGGTCCACGTGACCACAGTGGTTCAGTTAATGTTATGCAGCGACAAAAATACTTTGTGCCAAAAACAAATAATGCACAAAATATTCTCGTCGCTTCATAACTGCTGTCACATTAACTATTTTAAAGATGTCTTTACTACCTTTCTGGGTTTTGAAAGTGGTTATAACATTGCAGTCTATCGGTGGTCAGAATGCTCTCAGATTATATCAAAAATATCTTAATTTGTGTTCCGAAGACGAACGAATGTCTTATGGGTTTTTGAACGAGAAGATGTCATTTTTGGGTGAACTAACCCTTTAAACTGTCAGTCCCCCTTGCTCTGTTTTATTGTAAACTTCATGTCTACATTGATCACAAGTGCCATTTATTTTTGCTTCGTTTGCATCGTTTATGTAGCTGTGTGACATGCTGTTGCTATAAACTCCTGGAAAACCCCACCATAAGCCATATGAAGAGCAAGTCCACCAGAGACGCCATCATTCATGTACTTGGAATCATGGTGAAGAAATACAATCACATGTTGGGTGGGTTTATATGCACATCATGCACCCACAAGTGGGTTTGCTATTCTGTAGATGTTAAGCTGAGTGTGTTGTCTTGAATATGCTCTCTATGTCTTGTACAGGAGCATGTGTGAAGGTGATTCAGCTCCTGCAGCACTTTGAGCAGCTGGCATCAGTGTGTGCGCAAGCTGTGGCTGCCTGGAGCACAGAGTACGGGGTCAAGGCCATCGTTGGAGAGATCATGAGGTGAAATTTAAGGCTTTTTGGTGTTACTCATATACTTGGGTGGTGTTGCTGGGAATATAGATTGTGCTTTACAGTCTGATTCAACCAGGCTTTGGTTACAAATAAATAAAATGGATAATTATAGTCTACATGAATGGTTCTCAACCCTTTTTGACTCCAAGGCCTCCTTTGTCCAAGTAAATATTCAAAGACCCTTCTATATAAGCTATATTGTAGTCGACTAGTTGTCATTCATTTAAGCGATTAGTTGACTAATCGTGTGTTTATATTAAACCATATAGATCATAGTAATGAGCCTTTAATTGCTTATATAATACATAGCCTAATATGCGCTCAAACACAAGCATGAAGCTTGGAGCAGCGCACCGGCAGAAGTAATGATTATGAATGTGGCATGAAAAAACAGGAGACGTCTAAACATTTTGATCATTCATTGATAAACCAGTGTTTTGTGTGTTTTTGGCTGCAGCAATAAGGTTGATACTGACTCGTCATCTCCACAGTAGTGGACGCGCTAATATGCTTGTTTCGTACGGATAACATAATCTGAGAAAAGTCTTTGAATCTGTTCATTTAAATGTAGACCTTTCAAGCTTTCCATAGCATATACTTGTCTCACAGATAGGAGAAAATCTGAGTTTTGGTTCGAGACATGCTCAAGTTCATTTAAACGCATCACAAGCGCATCCTGTTTTCATTATTTTACAAAAGCACGTTTTGTTGTTGTGAGTTTACAGAAACAAAAGCAAACCACTTAGTTTCGAATGTTGGATTATTCTCATTTGTATGAACAAAAATAAGTTTTCTTTAATTAAATGGAAGTGATCACACCAGTTCCTCCATGTCATGCAGTAAGCGCGCGCTCTACACAAAAACTTGAGTATTCCAAATAATAGCGCATCTTTATCTAGGTTAATGTTATAGCGAGTGGACTTGTAAAGTTGATACTACTTACCTGATACTACTTGCCTGTTTCTCATACCTGCTATATTTGAGGATGAGGAATGATAGGCAAATGTTTGAATTTCCTGCCATTAATGATCTGTCACAGACTGTGATTTTGCCACTTTTTGTTTTGTGGGTTGTTTTTTGTTTTGTTTTCTCTTCCCGACTAATACCATTTTTGGTCGGCTAAGCCTCTTCTAGTCTACTATTAGAGGGCAGCTCTTTATTTTATTTATTTATTTTTTTATATAAACAAACCTAAGCTTTTGGCGTACATCTATCAGGCTACTAGATATTCTTTTAAAATGCATAACATTTTGGGAATGAATTTACAAGCAGAGTAATATTTTTAATGACATGTCATTACCATGATATAGCGTTTTGGTTGTACTATCTTGATGCTTTTCATCATGTATTTCAGAGAGATTGGTCAAAAGTCGAGTGAGGAACTAGCTAGAGAAGGTTCAGGTGTGAAGGCTTTCTCCAGCTTTCTGTCGGAACTCAGTACTCTGGTACCCGAAACCATGATCCCCAACATCAGTGTTCTCCTGACACACCTGGATGGAGAGGTACAGTCACACATGTTCTCTTTTGCATCACTCCTGTCACCGGATTCTTGCCCAGTGATGAGACCAAGGCGAATATGAGCCCACTGAATTTGAGTCTGAGCTCTCTTGTGTTCCCATTGGCTGGTAATCTTGGCTGGGCAGTGAAGGTTTGCTGTCTTGCTGTAAGGGCCTGCCTAAATTCAACAAGCCTCTTCCTCTTAAATTTCTATCCTTTGAAGATATAGGGAAGGAGAAAGGAGGAGGCTTACAGTTGTTTTGTGTGTGTGTGTGTCTGTGTGTGTATGGGTCACAGGTTGAGCCTCAGGTCTCTGCATTAATTCTGTTGGCGATGAGCTCTCTCTTTGGTAATCTGAGGGCAACCATTAAAGTTTTTCTATAAAACACACACTAGAGCAAAAAAGAAAAATGTTAACATGGTGTTTGTGTTTGGACAGAGTCCGAGTCTGCGAGTGGCTGTGTGTGAGGTTCTCGGGGAGGTTCTGGTCCGGGTTTTGTCCGGTGATAAACTGGATGATTCTGCTCGTGCTGGCCGAGATCGCTTTCTGGACACACTGCAGGAGCACATCCATGATGCCCACTCACATGTCCGAGCACGTGTGCTGCAGGTCTATGCACGTATTGTCAACAGTAAGGTGAGTGGCTTGTGGGTCCCCCTTTCAGGGCAACAGAAAATAAGGTGTATTTTTCTTGACATATAATCTCCCTTCTCTCTCTGACAGGCCTTGCCACTATGCAGGTACACTGAAGTTATGGAGCTGACCGTCGGGCGTCTGGGTGATAAGTCTGTCCATGTGTGTAAGAGTGCCATCCAGCTGCTGGCTGCCTTCATTGCTCATAACCCTTACAGCTGCAAGGTACAAACATGTGCAATTAAAACATCTGGTAGAAACTCTAGTGTTAAAATTTGCTGTCAGTAAGCCTTTTTTTAAATAAATTCTTTTACTCGGCAAAGGACCTATTACATGCATCAAAAGTGACATTTAAAGATGTTTACATTTTTACAAAAAGGTTTCTATTTCAAATGTTCTTTTGAACTTTCTATTCAAAGTATGTACATTTTTCAAAATTCATTTTTCACAAAAAATATTAAGCAGCACTACTGTTTTCAACATTGCAGGGTTCCTACGCGGTTTGGAAAAGTATGGAATTTGATTTGAGTAATTTCCAGGTCTGGAAATGTATGGAAAAATATTTGTTTCCAGAATATTGGCTCTATTCAGTTTTCTAATTTATCATACCTGCAAACTAGTCACTTTTTGGCAAAATTAGCCATTTTGAATCAAAATACGTAATTTATGTGAATCGTTTAGATCCAAAGAGTTTTTCGGGGCGAGTGTGTGCTTGTCACAGGATTCTCACAAGAATCGAAAATGGGCTACTTTCCCATAATCTGGAGTGAGTCGCAATCTTTCTTGGTGCTCTCTGCTCTGTGGCGTGATGGATCGCTATAGCACTTTTGAACCAACCATTTCATCCGCTTTACTAGTTACAACACAAAATAAACATAAATGAACTTCCAAAAGGTATGTTGAAATATGCAGTACAACTTACCGAAATCTGTATCATGTCACATGCAATTGATCAATCAGTGTTTCAAATAAAATAGCTTGTAAAAATGTCACATTTAGCCTACCTCAGAAAAGCCATTAAATGTCCAAAAACTCGTTATTTAACTACAAAAATTAACTTTGAGAGGAGAATTTTGCTAAAAATATGCACTATGTATTGCATATTCATTGTATTTGTACTTAAAATGGATTTATACATTCAATATTGAAGCACATGTTATGACAGCCACCATTTAAATGTTTAGCCTTCATAAAAAAAGAGTAGAAAAATAATTGACATTAAAGATTTATTAAATTATTATAAAAACTTATGTGTAATTTAGCCTATATGTAAGTAGCTTACAAATCCATTTTAACCTATTATTATAATGATGTACCAGCTGTGGTTCCCTGTACAGTTTACAGCATTGTTTTTTTTTCTTTGAGGAAATTTGCCATGTATTGTACCTGATAGGCCCCAAATTAACAAATACTGAATCAAATCAAAATCAAATCGCAAGCTTCTGAATCAAAATCGCATTGAGTTGTGAAATTTGTCAATGCACAGCCCTAGTGCCAATTTATTTTTATTTATTTATTTAATTTTACTTGAAGCAAATGTTGTTGTTTTTTTTCCATTTATTTTCTTGTCAGAGTGCACCAGAATGCTTCGTTTAAATGTTGAAATTACAAAAATCTTCTCCTGGGGGAGGATGCCCTACAACTATTTAGTTCATACACATCACTTTTTTTCACTTCTCTTCACTTTGCACATATGTTTAGAAAGTCCTACATTACTAAAATATTACAGAAACTATCATACTGCACTCGTTTAGGCTACTCGTACTCATAGGCAACTCTATAGAAATGTTTCGATACCAACAACTACTACTGACAACAGAGCAAACATTGACCAGAATGGATAAATCACAGAAGGATGTCTATAAAATAAATCTATCGATTTAATAGAGAAATTTAATATTTACACTTATGTAGCGAGTGGTATGGTCAGAAAGGGAAACAAACTAAGTCACTACGCCACCCTGTTAAACAGGGAATATATTAGTACTTGTAGATTAATCCCCAACAAAAGTCACACTGGTACGTGGTTTTAGGAAGAGAAGGGCCTAGACGTGATTACTAAATACAAAACTTCAACAATCAAACACTAATTTAAAAATCACTAAAAGACTGTAGGACCCGGACTACAAACATGTAAAAGAGAAAACATAGAAAAGGAGACCGAGGCTTACCAATGGCAGAAATCGTTTGGAAGGTCTGGAAATTTGAGTATGGAAAAGTATGGAATTTTGAAATGGAAAATGTGTAGGAACCCTGACATTGATAATAAAAAATTTAAGCACCATCTCAGCATATTAGATTGATTTCTGAAGACTGGAGTAATGATGCTGAAAATTCAGCTCCACAATCACAGGAAAAATTAAACTTAAATTTTCTATTTTAATATATTTTAAAGTTTAATTTTTAGTAATATTTCAGAATATTTTTTACTGCATTGTTGATTAAATAAATGCAGCTTTGGTGCGCATTAAAGGGTTGTTCACCCAAAAATGAAAATTGTCATTTATTACTCACCCTCATGCTGTTCCACACCCGTAAGACCTTTGTTAATCTTCACAAATTAAGATATTTTAGTTGAAATCCGATGGCTCCGTTAGGCCTCCATAGGGAGCAATGGACATTTCCTCTCTCAAGATCCATAAAGGTACTAAAAACCTATTTAAATCAGTTTATGTGAGTACAGTGGTTCAATATTAATATTATAAAGCGACGATAATATTTTTGGAGCGCCAAAAACGCAAAATAACAACTTATTTAGTGATGGCCGATTTCAAAACACTGCTTCAGGAAGCATCAGAGCACAAATGATTCATTGTATCGAATCATGATTCAGATCGCGTGTCAAAATGCAAACGGCTGAAATCACGTGACTTTGGTGCTCCGAACAGCAGATTGGACACACTGCTTCAGGAAGATTCGGAGCACAAATGAATCAGGGTTTTGAAATCGGCCATCATTAAATAAGTCGTTATTTTGTTGTTTTTGGCACTCCAAAAATATTCTCGTCGTTTTATAATATTAATATTTAACCACTGTACTCGCATGGTCCGACTTAAATGTTTTTAGTATGGATCTTGAGAGAGGAAGTGTCCTTAGCTCCGTGAGGCCTCCATAGGGAGCAATCGGATTTCAACTAAAATATCTTAATCTGTGTTCCAAAGATTAACAAAGGTCTTACGGTGTGGAACGGCATGAGAGTGAGTAATAAATGCCAGAATTTTCATTTTTGGGTGAACTAACCCTTTAAAACTTCTTTAAAAAAAAAAACAATAAATAAAATTTATAACGTCAAACTTTTGAACAGACATTAAATGTACCTGCTTTTGTTTTGTCCATGTTAAGTTAAGCAGTGTAGACCTAAAAAAGCCCCTGGATAAGGAGATCGCCAAATTAAAAGAGATGAGAGATGCCCAGAAAGAGAAAGTGCCTGGTATGTTGCTTTTCTAATTGAATTGCTCCTTTCAGTCTTCAGCTATGGTCTGAGTCACTATCAATTTGTGTCCAGATGTAAGATTTTAAGCTTTGTTTTCTAGTTGCAGTCATCACAGCAGCCGATCTTTGGGACGCAATGAAGCCTGAGGTGGAGATAACCGTGAAAGCACAGCTGGAGCCTGGAAGTGAGGAAGAAAATAATGAAGAAGAAGAGGAGGAGGAGACTGGGGGAGAGGAGAAAAGAAGCGACAGGGATACTGCTATCCAAATTGCGCAGCTTCTCCGAGAAAGTAAATACAGGTACATGTGAATTAACACCCATTCTCTTATACCCTTATTTCTGCATACAGACATGCAATGTGTGGTGTTTAACTGTGTGTAGGAAGGCGGTTGGTCTGTGTGTGCGGGCACACTCCCTGTTCCCAGAGTCGGCATTCTTCTCGGGTCTGGCTGACTTGAATGCAGAAAAGCTCATCGACACACTCGCAACACTTTTCAAGGGTATGTGTTTATTGATACTTTGAATGGCCTTCTAAATAACTTCCATATTAAAGCATCTTGCTGAGGTGCACCATGGTGACAGACAGAAACTTGTTCATTCTCACCTGCCTAGATTAGATGATGGGGTTCTTGGTCCAAATAAAAACATGAATATGATGTGTATCTCTCTCCTCTCAGGCCCAGAGCAGGAGACACCTGAGACCGTGGCGAGCGATGCTCCACTCACCCCACAGAAAGAGGGTGAAGTCAATGAAGGGAAAGAGAGTGAACTAAAGAAGCAGGAGATGTTGGTTCAGTACTTGAAAGACACAGAGAGCTTTGCTCTACAAGTGGAAAGAGCCATTGCTGTCATTAACAACATGCTGTACTGGAAAACTACTACAGGTAATTACTATGAAGTCCCTCTCCCTTTTTTTTTTTTTTTTTTTTTTCCCTCGGTAATTACTTTTCCTAAAATATAGATCACAATACAGAAGATAACATCTGTTGCTACTGTTTTATCATGACTTTAACATTTTTCTCTGATTGGTCTCCCTCTTTCAGTTGTGCAGGAAGCTGTGCAGTTCTGTGTCACAGCATTTGAGTTTAGTGTGGCCAACTCCGTGTGTGGAGTCAGAAAGATGCTGCCTCTGGTCTGGTCCACTGATGTTACAATCAAGGACGCTGTCATCCAGGCCTACAGACGCCTGTATCTCAACCCTCACGGTGACAACACCAGGTATGCAAACGTTTTGGTTTGCTCCTTAAGGCTAAGAGAACAATTTAATGTACTGTAGCTCAAATGGTCTTTTGTGTTTGTCCATCAGAGCGAAGGCTCAGACTTTAGTGGACAGTCTGTCAGAGCTGATGGTTGATGCTTCATTGGGGACCATCCAGTGTCTGGAGGAGATTGTGAGTGTCTTTAGCTTCTCGTGTAAGCAGTCAATCCCATACTACTACTTTTGACAGTTGTTGTTTTTCTTTGTGCAGGTCCAGGAGTTTTTCAGCAATGAGAGTGCCCTGCAGACTTCAGTGGTGCAAGTTTTGTGGGAGAGGTTCTCTGGTAAACGAGAGACTAAAGCACTTCACAGGAGAGCTGCAGTGCTACTGCTGGGCATGGCAGCACGGTGAGACTGTTAAACTCTTCATACTTCCTGGATTTGTTAGTCATTGAATCTGCTGAACTGATTTAAAGGGTTAGTTCACCCAAAAATGAAAATTCTGTCATTAATTACTCACCCTCATGTCGTTGCAAACCCGTAAGACCTTTGTTCATCTTCGGAACACAAATTAAGATATTTTTGATGAAATCTGAGAGGTTTCTGAACCACACATAGGCAGCAACATCATTGCTAATTTTCTCAGAACTTTTCATTATTGGGTGAAGTAACCATTTAATGTCACAGCATAATAATTTTGCCCAATGATGAGACCAAGGCGAATGTGAGCTCAGTGGGTAAGAGTCGGAGCTCTCCTGTGCTCCTGTTGGCTGGTAATCTTGGCTGGGCAGTGGAGATTTGCTGCTTTGCTGTAAGGGCTGGCCTACATTAAGAGTTCTTCCCCTCAAGCTCTCCTTCAGAGAAATGCAGGAGAGAGATGGGAAGGGTAGTCATAGTATGTATGCGTGTGTATTTGTGTGTGTGTGGGGGGCACAGGTCGAAACTCCGTTCTCTATAATGTCCAGTGAGCTATGAGCTGGTTCTTTGGTAATCTGAGGGCATTCCTGTCTTTGTCGTGCTGCTTAAGTAATATGTTAAGGCATGGTGTACTTTACTTTGTCTAACTTTTTGTGTATATACTTTTTGTTTTAGTGCTGAGCGAGAGGTGGTTCTGAGTAATTTGGACACACTCTGTTCTGTTGCTCTGGGTGAAAAGGTTGCTGAAGATTATCTGCTGGCTCGAGACACACTCATCACCATCGCTAATATAACAGACCATGTGAGGGTATGTATACACTTTATGTATATATCTTACCATTGAAAAGATAGGGGTCAATAATATTTTCTTAATGTTTTTGAAAAGTCTCTTATGCTCACCAAGGCTGCATTTTCTTCTTATACAGTAAAAACTATAGTATCAGTGCTTCCCACAGGTTTGAAATATACTTGCGGTGGTAGTCGGGCGAAAAATCCTCCTATTACCCATGGCACAAAAATGGTCTACTACATGTGACAAACAAATAATGTGTGTTTTTTTTTTTTTTTTTTTTACAGTAATTTTATTTATTGAAATTAATTTTAATTACATAGCATATTACATTTAATTACATACTAATATTATACATTGTAAATTATGCAAAATTACAGCATTTAAATGGTTCACCTTTTCCTATGTTGTCCTTGCTGTCATATAGTGTCTCTCTCAGTGAATGGGACACAGATTTTACTAGTAAAATTTATAAAATGAATAATACACGTGTCAAATAATGTTCTTAGTCTTCTCTTCCTGTGGGGGAGACTATAATAATTTTACTATGAATTAAATGGAAATCAAACTAAATACAATTTATTGTGTAACAAAAATACCAATAATGCCCAAAAGAAATAGAAAAAACTTAGTATGTGACTTTTAATTATAAACAAGCCTGAAATACACAGGTACTCTTATTTTGAAATGTCTATTATTATAGGCTGATCCTTCAGATTCTTACAACCGTCTTAAACATTTTATATAAAGGCCATAAAGTAGACATTGTAATATTTCATCAACTTGAGTTCATTAGCAATCGCTTGGCATAAATCTGCGCTTTTCATTAATTGAGAATCACTTTGAAGCAGTCTGAAGCTTAGCAACGGCGCAGCGCCCGTGGGAATGTTAGCGGGAGTAAACAGTTCTGACACTCATAACGAGCAGGTACAAAACGACTAGTTAATCGATTGCGGATGGTTTCATTATATTGGGCGGATATAAAAGTATAAGAGGATAAAAATAATAAAAGCAAAAATGTGTCTCCATATACTTGGGCGGCCCCAAGTAAAGTCTGTGTGGGAAGCACTGAGTATTGTGAAACATATAACAGTTAAAAACCTTTATTTTTAAATTGTAAAGATTTTAAAATGAGAATTCTTCCTGTGATGGCAAAGCTGAATTTATAGCAGCCATTACTCCAGGCTTCAGTGTCACATGAATTCTAACATGCTGACTTCTATGTTCTTGTGTTTAAGCAATCCAAGGGTGTCCCTTTCAGGCTTCCTATGGACCACCATCTCTTCAGCTGTCTGTCCCAGGCCATTGCTGATGGTTTGTTGTTGTTGTTGTTGTTGTTGTTGTTTTTTTGGTGGTGGTTACACCTCGTTTTAGCTTTAGTATTGGGTGATCTGATCAAAAGTGTGGGTTAAAAAGCTGTACCAAAAATTTTAAAGCCCATGCTTTGCCACATTTTCCCCCAGTGTGTCCTCCTGTGATTCGTTTCATCTGAGTAGGTGGTCCTTTGTGAAGGATGTTCACTTTTGTTTCAAATGTGATGTGGACACAGAACCTATTTATACTTGTATTTAGCTTTTTCTGCTTGTGATTGAATCACCCAATCTGTTGATGCTGGATCATGTAACATGATCTTTCTCTCATTTCCTTATTTCTTTTCATCTTGAGTTCTCTTTCATACATCTCTCCTGTTTGGTAATGGCTGTATCTTCATTTGAACAGGAGTTGTCCAGTCTGACCCCCATTGGCAGACCTTCATGGAACAGGCTGTCCGTCTCATCTACTTCTTAGCAGAGTCACCCGACCAGCTGTGTTCCCGCCTCCTCCAGCGCTCTGCTCGTCTCCTATTAGAGCAAATCACAGAGGGAAGAGAGCCCAACCAGGCACAACTGCAGGAAGGCGAGTCTCAGGGCTCTGAGGAGCAAGGTAATGTGGACATGAACTTTTTGCATAATGCATAACTTTAGAAATAAAAAAAGAGAATTTATTCAGCAGGGACATTGTTACAAATAAATCTTTCATCTAAATGCTCTTTTGAACTTTCTATTCAAAGAATTGATTTAAATGGTAATATTAAGTAGGACAACTGTTTCAACATTGATAAGGATGTTTCTTAAGCACCGGTATGTTAATTTCTGAAAGATCATGTGACACTGATTGGAGTGGTGGCTGCTGTAAATTCAGCTGTGCCATCACAGGAATAAATTACATTTTAGGATATATTAAAATGGTAAACATATTTTAAATAGTAGCAGTATTTCAGAATTGTACCATTTTATTGTATTTCTGATCAAATAATTGCAGCCTTGGTGAGTGAGCATGAGACCCAAGCATTTTTTTTTTTTTTCATGCTTATTATTGAGTAACGCATTCTCATTCTTTTTCTAGTGAATTGTGTGAGCTTGGCCCAGGTGCTGTCACTGTGTGGAGCTGTGGCCTTCTGGCAGGTGTCTCACCTTGAGAGGAGTGTCAGCTCTGAGCTACGGAGGAGGAGAGGAGAAAAGGAAGAGGAGGAGGAGAAAGAGAAGGCACCTGCCAACAAAAAGGTTAATAAAGACAGGCCTCTGATTGGTTGTTACCTGTTTTCTGCACAATCACATTAAAGTGCTGTTCTATCATACTACTGCTGACTGATTTGTGCCTCTTTTGCTAGGCTAATGACAGTTGTGTGGAGGAGGAGCTCGGGCTAGTTGGCGCTTCAGCTGAGGACACTGAGGCGGAGTTTATCCGCAAGATCTGTGAGACTGAGTTATTAGCTGGTGAGCCCATCTAATAAAACTATTTTTCACTATTTTAACAGTTTAGCTTGGAATGCGTAAATTTAATCTTTATAAACGGGTTCTTGAACAATTTTTTGCCTGCTTGACAAAGCACTGATCACTGTTGCACTTTGTTTTTTTGTTTTGCGTTGCAGAAGGGAACATGTTGAATGCATTTCTACCTCTGCTGGTGAAAGTTTGCAGCTCTCCAGGAAAATATTCCCACCCTCAGCTCACTACTGCTGCCTGTCTGGCTCTGTCTCAGTATATGATGATCAGGTATTTCTTTTATAATATTTTACACTACAGTTAAAACATTTGCGGCCACTAAGTTTTGTCTTTATTTTATTTTTTTCATTTGATTCTGTTCTATATATTATATTATATTATATTATATTATATTATATTATATTATATTATATTATATTATATTATATTATATTATATTATATTATATTATATTATATTATATTATATTATATTATTTCTTAAACTTCTGTTATGGCTCATCTTTTGTAACATTATGGTTGTCTTTACTGCCAAAACTCTTAAACAGATAATATGTAATATTTGTTTCTTTGGGCAAGCAATATTAACATTAACGTTATTTCTCTAGTCCTTCTGTTTGTAAAGACAATATCAGGCTGCTGTTCACTGTACTGGAGAAATCCACACTTCCTGTTATCAGAGCCAACACAATTGTTGCTCTTGGTGACCTTACAGTCCGCTTTCCCAACATCCTGGAACCCTGGACGCCCAACCTTTATGCCAGGTAGTTCCAAGCCAAAAGGTATCGCATGAATTTCTGTCTGAAAAACAACTTGGAATGTTTTACATAATCAGTAGTATTATTTTTACCTCCTTACTAAATTACATTGTAGTCATTTTAAAGTTTGATTCATTTCAATTTAGAGCACTTTACTAATTTAGGCAGAGAAGTAATTTCACTATTTGGTTGGCATAGGGCTAAGTCGAAATGTTTATTACTGTGTGGTGGTTTGTGGTGATCAGTATTGTAACTGATTTCTCTTAAGGTTGAGTGATGAAAATGCATCTGTGCGTTTGACCGCCATCACTGTTTTGACGCAGCTGGTGCTGAAGGACGTGATGAAGGTCAAAGGTCAGGTCAGTGAGGTTGCAGTGCTCCTGCTGGACCCTGAGCCACACATTGCCAGCCTCGCTCTCAACTTCTTTAATGAGCTCTCTGCAAAGGTAGCTTTTCCACTGCAGCTCTGCTTTCTCTCTCTCATCTCATCATACCTCCAAAAACGAGAAGCCCCATATATAATACTCTGCCTATATCTTCAGGACAATGCCATTTACAACCTGCTGCCAGACATCATCAGCCGGTTATCTGATCCTGAACGTGGAATGAAGGAGGAGGATTTCAACACCATAATGAAGTGAGTCATCATTAATGTCGTTAGTGCAGTTTCACTTATTCTGCATGACAAACATGATAAATCTCCTTTTTAACTGTCTCTCTCAGACGACTCTTCTCCTACATCACTAAAGAGAGACAGACGGAGAGTTTAGTGGAGAAGCTCTGCCAACGATTCAGAACAGCAAAGTGAGTATCGGACAATAGATGCATTTCCATTACCCTTCAAATTGCGCAAATTGTAATTGCAAAATGAAATTGCGTTCAATGGAAAACGCCAATTTCGCATAAACTCCCAAACATGGCAAAAAATATTTTATGCTCACATGAGGTGGTTTTTCATGCAATTCGAAAAAGCAAAAAATTGCAGTTTTGCAAAATATTCCATTTAGGTCACCTGACATAGTCACATCATCATTGCTTAAAGATAGCACAGTAGTGTTGCGCGAGTCGTCTCATAACCCGCGGACCAAGCGGGTCGGGTAAATTTAAAAAAAAAAGTCCATGTATGTTGTGTGCGATTCCCTATAGCCTATATTAAATATTTGGGAATATCTATTTTCATATTTTATTAGGTTCTTTGATAAGGTTACAATACGAAGGCTGTAGCAACGTAACTTGCGTGATGTCCCCAAACCTTTGGTGTCAACGAAGACGTTTTAATCAAAGGAAATCTAATTTTTATATTTGAATATACTTGATGCCGGGAGTGGCAGTTTAAAGTGTCCTCAGCGTCATCATGTTGAAGTTTGACACCTAATACTAACAGTATTAATCTATTAACCATTAATTAATATAATAGGAACTAATAGTATCGGATGTCTATGCACCTGTGCATCCTCGCTCATAGCTCCTCTGGAAGCTTTCTCACTCCTCGTTCCTCACCTCACGGTGCATTTATAGAATTAAAATGGCCTTCGAGGTTTTCTTTGATCGGTTTCCAGGTCACAGGATGGAGGAGTGAAGAAATGAGGAAGCATCCATTGGAGTATTGAAAAGCACCCATGGAAGCATATGAGGGAGAATGGCTTCCAGAAGCCATGGCAAATATGACGCTCCAAATAAAGCTCTCAGAAAGAAGTATCTTTTAGAAAATGACTCGTCACAAGAGTTTTAGTCATATAACATCGGTTAATGGAAACACCATCATTTTGCAATAGTTTATCGAAATAAACTTTACAAAAAATTTACAAAATATAGCGCAAAAAGTTTTGTGCAAATCTGTAATGGAAACGCGGCTAATGTGCAATTCGTCTTTCTGCACGATTCTCTTTAGGCTACAGTTTCACAATGAACCGTTCTTCCATTATTTTGTGTACTTCAAAGTAGGGCTGCAACTAACAATTATTTTGATAATTAATTTGCAGACTATTTTTTGATTAATCAGATCTAAAATTAAAATAAATTTAGAAAAAAATCTTAATGTATAATAGTCCAATATTTTAAACAATGTTACTCCACATCCTGCCCAATGCCATCTTCCAAACAATGTAATATAAAGCCTAGGAAAACAAATATAGTGAATGTAGGTGTCTGTTGGCTATGCTGTACATTTATAAGCAAAAAAGGGTTAAAATTATATCTAAAATAGTAAGCAAACAGTTTTTAGGTTTCAAAGCAAAAATTAAAAAATAAAACCAAAAGAACAATGTTCTTTTGAACTCGTCTGAACATGGTAATTATATTACATTTAATGGGCTATTCCAACAATAGTTTCTTTACTTTTACTGGTTTCATAAATATAATTACTTGAATATTTTTAAACCTATAATTAATTTCTAACACAATTTTTAGCAAAATGTGTATTTTTGTCAAAATTATTGCTCTTTCCCGGATCAGCTCACTCTGTGTCCTCTATTTTCCATATGTGTTTTGTGACTACTTCTTCCCCCTATAAATTCACTATTGTAAAGCGACATGACCGGATGATGGTTTCCAAGCTCACAGACTTGACTAATCTCTAATCATTTTCGTTGTCTATTCATTGCCAGTTTAAATCAATTTTATTGATTAGTTGTTGCAGCCCTACTTCAAAGATGACATACACTGATGTCGTTCCCCAAAATCAAGTTTAAAAATGGACAATGAGAGCTGTTTTTGTGGTGCACAGGAAAATATTGTTAGAGCAACCGTTCTGTTGTGAGATTGGGCTGCTTTGACAGATAAGTCAGAATCTCCCTCTTATGCGTTATCTGTTCTGTCTGCAGGACGGAGCGTCAATGGGCAGATCTAGCCGTGTCTCTTTCCTTGTTGTCTGTGTGTGAGCGAGGTTTCAAGAAGCTGCAGGAGTGCTGGGACTGTTACAGTGATAAACTCACTGAGACTGGAGTCTATCAGCCTCTCCTATCCATTGCGGCTAAACTCCGTAGAAGAGCAAAACAACAGTTTAAGGTACTGCATTTGCGAATGTGTGGTGGCAAAACATTGTATTATACATACACGACCATTGATCGGGACTTGGTGACGTTGCTATTTGTTCTTATGTTAAAAGTAGCTGTATTTGTTTAGGCACAGGTTGAAGACTATGAGAAGCGTTTGACGGCTGTTCACACTAAAGGACTGGAGAATGTGGAGAGTGAGGAACAGCAGACGGGAGACACGCAGAGCCAAAACCTCCATACGCCACTGCCACCCAAGAGTGTTCGCAGAACCACACGAGGTGAAGAGTTTGAGCAAATTCTTCACAAACATACAATAAATAATTCTGTTATAAAATGAATCTCATTGTGCATCTTCATATCCTTCAGGTCGTGGTAAACCGAAGTTGGACGACAGTGACCTTGTAACCCCAAGAAAATCTCGTTCTCGTCCCAAACCCGCCATCACCTTCACCAGTGATGAAGAGGAGGAAGAGGGTCAGTCACTTTCACTTATTTTATTTTATTTTATTTTATTTATTTATTTATTTTTCTTAGTGTTAAATTTTCAGCAGAGTTCTTTTACTCGTTAAAATGCTTCATTCTGATTTCTTTGCAGATGCTGTCATGGCTGAGAGTGAGACTCCTAAAGTGACTACACCCATCGCCCGCACACGACGCACTCGTCTCAGACACTGAGCACTCTTTTTCTGTTTGGTTTTTTTGTTTGTTTTGCTTTGCTTTTCAGTCTTGTTTTATACCTTTTTATCATTTAATCTGATTATAAACAGATTATGTCTGTGACTGTTGTAATTTTAAGTGTTTTAGTTGTCATCAGTATGGTATAATCTTATTTTATTAAACATTTTTAAACCACAAAAATGGCTCTGAAGGTTTATGTTGGTATATACAGTTTTTATATTTTATTTATTAGGGGTTCAAGCGCGAGTTTGGTATTTGCACCAAACTCTGTTCATGTGTGTATGGGCTCAATCTTTGGTCACGATAGATAAATTGCGTTGATTGGACACTAAGTGCCGCTATAACTTAACTTAAACAGCTGTAACTACGCAACCGTTAATCCAATCAACTTGAAATTGTGTCTTGGTCCAAGGGACCGTCATGGCCTATGAGGACATTGGACACATGTCCACCATCGGCCAATGAAGTATGAGCACCTATTAGACAAGATTAACAGAGGCCGAAGGGAACGAAACTCGGGCATGTTTGACTCGCCGTCCTACAGGTCTGTGAGAATTTTGAAACAAATCGGCCACTAGTTGGCGCTAACAAGTTTTACTAAACTAGTCCTAGGTTTTTGGCCCAGGCGGAACAAAACCAGTGTAGGGCAATTCTATGGACTCTCTAGATCAATAATTATCAAAAGTTTTTTTTTTTTTTTTTTACCCTTTGAGTCACTATAACTGGGTCATTTAGAAAATGGGTGTGGCTAAATATACCCCAAAAAAAAAAAATTCACGAAATTTAGATGAGCGCATGCAGCATATGACTCTAAAGAAGCATGCCAATTTGTGTAGATTGGACCATAGGTGGCGCTATAATTGGAAAACTTAAAAAAAAAAAATTTTTTTTAATGGCTTTAGATGGAAAAATATATAATATTATTTATTTATATATACACACTAATTATTTTATATTTTATATATATATATAAACGCTTTGGTTGTGGTCGACTTATTTTCATGGGAGTCACATCTTTAGACTCCTGAATCCTTGCCGAATCCAATGATGCCAAACATGGTAGGTTTCGCCTTATGGTTTGTGCTACGCTGTGATTTAGTGCTTAAACTTTTGCAAATATCTTCGAAACCGTTAGTCCGATCGAGATGAAACCGCCATAGGAAACACTGAACCTAAGTTAGTTTACTAAATGTTAAAGCCCAAATATCTACATTTTGATTGGATTTTTTTTGCCACTTCCTAAGTCTTTTGTGGGTCATTTTTTATGCTCTTATATATAAGTGTCTTTAACTTCAAAACGAAATTAGATATTTTCACCAAAATTGGCACACATGTATGGGCCCCCTTTTTACGGACTACCCCCCCCCCCCCCCCCCCCCAAAAAAAAATGGTGGAGATCGGGCAATAGATGGCGCCATAACTGTCAAAAAAAAAAACGTTTTTCCTTACTGAATTGCCTGTTTTGGCTGTAAATGGTCTTTTCCATCTATGATCTAAGTGTTTACATGCTAGCTGAATAAAATATAATAACTTTTTATATGCTTAAAGGCTTTAAATGCTTGAAGTTATGTAATTACCTAAAATCCATAAATTAGCATGTACTGTCACATTTACATATGGTTAATCTTTGTTTTAAGGTGTTACAAGTGGGACTTTAGTTTTGTAGGCGGTCATGCTTATCCGAAGAGATTCAAGTACAGGTTTCTGCAGGACATTAATGATTGATGGGCGAGGCCATAAACAGAGGGGCGTTTTTGAGGGCGTTACCTGATTTGCCTACGTCAGAGTGTGGATAGGGTTTAGGGGTGGGGTCGGATGAAGGGGATATTTTTTATTGGATGATATATAAACGCCCACCAGTTTGAAAACACCCAGAGATTTAGTTTCTGTTCACGAAGCTAAACTATATCTGGACTGTTTTTATTGGATCTGTAGGTGCTACAGTGCTTCAATTTTTCTTCTGTTTCATTTTTAGAAGTTTACTGCAAGGAACGAGAACTTTTAAAGGGAACGAAAATTAGAAAATGGTCCGTGAAGTTTCAGCTGTGTGACTGTCGGAAAAGAAACGACCTCAAAGCGTTAGTTTTACAGCGTCGTGTCCCAACCAGGTTAATAATGAATTTATATCTGTTTCGCCAAACCCTGTTTAAACGCTGTCTGAAAAACGCCAACAAAAATGAAGTACATGAGCGAGGTTATTGGCTGCAAATGTGCAGATTCAAAACATCTGCACCAAAAAACTTCTGCGATTATGAGAGCATGAGACAGGCTTACAACATACAAGTTCCTCAGCAGTTTAATTTCGCCAAAGATGTGCTCGAGCAGTGGGAAACAAAAGAAAAGGTAATTTACGAAATGTATTAAGTTTTGCTTCTAATGTTGGTAATATGTTTGTCGCCTATTTTTACTTAAAGCTAGATAATATTTTGTAATTATTCGAAAAACGTATAACTTAGCAGATCAATAGATGTTGTAAATGTGGGAGAAAAAAATCAGGACATTGAAAATACTCGAAACTTCCTTTGTGTACAGTTTGGGTTTAACCAATGAGAGCACATGAAGGCTGTTCTCCGCCAATGGCGTGTTTTTGGAGAGATTTGGGGGGAACAGTGGGAATATGCGGGAGTGTTTGGAAACCAGTTTGTCATTTTGTAATTCCGTTATGCAGTACTTTTTGAATTTGCTTGTGCGTTATTACTAATTTACTAAAAAAATAATAATAATAAAAAAATAAATAAAACCAATTAATACCTCAACATGACAAAAATCATCAGGTCCATTACTAATAATTATTGATGCTGGTATGATCATTTTGCTATTTTGTTTGGTGACACTAGTGCAACAGAAACATTGAATGTACAATGTCTACTGATAGTTGATGTGGTGACTTAATGAAAAGTATTGTAAAGTAGTATCCAAATCTAATGTATTAAAATTTGGAACACTTGTGAGATTGTTTGATGTATTGTTGCTGTGTATTACAGAATGGACAGAGGTCGTCTCTTCCAGCTCTGTGGTGGGTGAATGACAGCGGAGAAGAGGTCAAATGGAGTTTTGAGGAGTTGGGCTTCCACTCCAGAAAACTTGCAAATGTACTGCACCAGGTGTGCGGTTTGGAAAGAGGGGACCGTGTGTTCCTCCTTTTACCCCGAGTCCCTGAGTGGTGGCTGGTTAATGTAGCATGTCTCAGAACAGGTAGTCTTACAGTCCTGCTGAAATAGATTTGTTGGGCATTTGCTGAGAGAGATTTCTATTGTTCTTTCACCCTTGTTCTATTTCTAATTGGTTCACTCTTGGGGTTAAACTTTAATCTAGTTTTATTGCTTAACGCTGCTGGGGAAATATGCTAGTTTGGACCAGCTTAAAGGGTTTAACCCAAAAATTAAAATTCTGTCATTTATTACTCACCCTCATGCCGTTCCACACTCGTAAGACCTTTAATCTTCGTAACACAAATTAAAATATTTTTCTTGAAATCCGATGACTCGGTGAGGCTGCATAGCCAGCGATGACATTTCCTCTCTCAAGCTCCATAAAGGTACTAAAAACACATTTAAATCAGTTCATGTGAGTACAGTGGTTCAATATTAATATTATAAAGTGACAAGAATATTTTTGGTACGCCAAAAAAAAAACAAAATAATGACTTATTTAGTGATGGCCGATTTCAAAACAATGCTTCAGGAAGCTTCGGAGCACAAATGAATCAGCGTATTGAATCATTAATTCGGATCGCATGTGAAAAAGTTATTTAGTTTTTTTGGGGGGCACCAAAAATATTCTCGTCGCTTTATTAACTTAGTATTGAACCACTGTACTCACATGAACTGATTTAAATATGTTTTTAGTACCTTTATGGATCTTGAGAGAAGAAATGTCATTGCTGGCTATGGAGGCCTCACTGAGCCATCTGATTTCAACTGAAATATCTTAATTTGTGTTACGAAGATTAATGAAGGTCTTACGGGTGTGGAACGGCATGAAGGTGAGTAATAAATGACAGAATTTTCATTTTTGGGTGAAGGGACCCTTTAAAGTTGAAGTGTCATTTTACAATGTTAAACTTTCATTAAAGGATAAGCTGAAAGTTATTATGGCAGATATTGTAGTTATAATTCAACACTATTTTGCCTAAATAAATTAAAAACAAAACATTAAAAACTAAACATTTTTTTAATGCTGAATTTAAATTTAGGAATCACAATATTGTAATATAGGGTTAAATCAGGATAACTGGAAAAAATTTCCCTAGCCATCTCAATGGCAAAAAGTGTCCCAATTTACATACCTACAGTATGCAGTGTACTACTTAAAGGTGCCCTAGAACTTCTTTTTAAAAGATGTAATATAAGTCTAAGGTGTCCCCTGTATGTGTCTGTGAAGTTTCAGCTCAAAATACCCCATAGATCTTTTTAAATTAATTTTTTAATTAATTGCCTATTTTGGGGCATCATTAACTATGGAACGATATATAGGTTGCGGCCCCTTTAATTCTCGTGCTCCCCCACCCCCGGTGCTCTCGCTTGCCTTGAACAGCATAAACACAGTTCACACAACTAATATAACCCTCAAAATGGATCTTTACAAGATGTTCGTCATGCATGCTGCGTGCATACATCGGATCATGTAAGTGTAGTATTTATTTGGATGTTTACATTTGATTCTGAATGAGTTTGAGGCTGTGCTCCGTGGCTAAAGCTAACATTACACACTGTTGGAGAGATTTATAAAGAATGAAGTTGTGTTTATGAATTATACAGACTGCAAGTGTTTAAAAATGAAAATAGTGACGGCTCTTGTCTCTGTGAATACAGTAAGAAATGATGGTAACTTTAACCACAGTTAACAGTACATTAGCAACATGCTAACGAAACATTTAGAAAGACAATTCACAAATATCACTAAAAATCTCATGTAATCATGGATCATGTCAGTTATTATTGCTCCATCTGCCATTTTTTGCTATTGTTCTTGCTTGCTTACCTAGTCTGATGATTCTGCTGTGCTGCTCCAGACGTTAATACTGGCTGCCCTTGTGTAATGCCTCGATCATGGGCTGGCATATGCAAATATTGGGGGTGTACATCCCGACTGTTACATTACAGTCAGTGTTATGTTGAGATTCGCCTGTTCTTCAGAGGTCTTTAAACAAATGAGATTTATATAAGGAGGAGGAAACAATGGAGTTTGAAACTCTTTTCCATGTACTGAACTCTTGTTATTCAACTATGCCATGGTAAATTCAATTTTTAACCCTGGGAATTCACTATTTGTGAGTGCTTTTCAATTTTTCATTGTTACCCCATTTCCTCACACAGGTACGGTTCTGATCCCCGGCACCTCTCAGCTCACGGCTCGAGATATCCGCCACCGGCTGCAGTCGTCTGGGGCCAAGTGTGTAATCACAGATGAAACTTTGGCTCCACTGTTGGACACAGTAGCCTCAGAATGCCCTTCCATCTCCACCAAGCTTCTGCTGTCCCACAGGGCCATGCACGGCTGGGGCAACTTGACAGAACTCATGGGGTCAGTGAAGAACAAGGGAGGGACGTACATGTACAAGGGGAACCTTTATTTAGTGAAGAAATGACTGAGTGCACACCTTAAATATATGTAAAAAAAATAAATGAAAAAAAATTGGTGAGAAAATTAAGATCTGATGTTGTGTTTGTGTTGTAGAAGTGTGTCAGATGATCATGTTTGCATGGGCACCAGGAGTGAGGAAGCCATGACTATCTTCTTCACTAGTGGAACAACTGGCTCCCCAAAAATGACCCAACATAGCCACTGTAGTTATGGTCTGGGGCTCACTGTGAATGGCAGGTTTGTGACATCATTCTGAGGTTCATGACATTATTTATATATATATATATATATATGTGCTATTGTTCAAAAGTTTGGGGTCAGTAAGATTTATTTGTTTTGAAAGAAAATACTTTTATTCAGCAATAAATTGTTTAAAAATGACATTTAAAGACATTTATAATGTTACAAAAGGTTTGTTTAAAAAAAAAAGATGTTATTTTGAACTTTGTTCACTAAAGAATTTTGAAAAAAATGTATCACTGTTTTCACAAAAATATTAAACAGCACAACTGTTTTCAACATGTATACTATTAATAGTTGTTAATTGAGCATCAAAACAGCATATTAGAATGATTTCTGAAGGATCATGTGACACTGAAAACTGGAGTAATGATGCTGTAAATTCAGCTTTGCCAACACAGGAATAAATTACATTTTAAAAATATTTATTCCTTTGCCAACACATGAATAAATTACATTTTAAAAAATCTTACCAACCCTAAACTTTTGAAATGTAGTGTATAACATAAAATGTCTATAAATTGTGTGAATTCTTAAGGTACTGGCTGGATCTGACGGAGCAGGATGTTTTTTGGAACACATCGGATACGGGTTGGGCCAAGTCGGCGTGGAGCAGCGTGTTTGCTCCATGGATCCAGGGAGCGTGTGTGTTTGTTCACCACATGCCGCGCTTTGATACAAATACAGTTCTCAAGGTACAGGAAGTTTTCAGCATCATTACTCCAGTCTTCAGTGTCACATGATCCTTCAGAAATCATTCTAATATGATGATTTGATGCTCAAGAAACATGTATTATTATTATCAATATTGAAAACAGTTGTGCTGCTTAATATTTGTGTGGAAACTGAGATTCAGTTTTTTTCAGCATTCTTTGATTAAAGGTGCCCTAGAACGCTTTTTCACAAGATGTAATATAAGTCTAAGGTGTCCCCTGAATGTTTCTGTGAAGTTTCAGCTCAAAATACCCCATAGATTTTTTAAATTCTTTTTTTTAACAGCCTATTTTGGGGCATCATTATAAATGCGCAAATTTAGGATGCTTCCCCTTTAAATCCTCGCGTCCCCGCCCCCAAGCTCGCGACTCTATAATACATTGCATAAACAAAGTTCACACAGCTAATATAACCCTAAAAATGGATCTTTACAAAGTGTTCGTCATGCATACTGCATGCATCAGATCATAATATTTATTTGGATGTTTACATTTGATTCTGAATGTTTGATAGTGCTCCGTGGCTAAAGCTAACATTACACACTGTTGGAGAGATTTATAAAGAATGAAGTTGTGTTTATGAATTAGACAGACTGCAAGTGTTTAAAAATGAAAATAACGACGGCTCTTGTCTCCATGAATACAGTAATAAACGATGGTAACTTTAACCACATTTAACAGTACATTAGCAACATGCTAACGAAACATTCAGAAAGACAATTTACAAATATCACTAAAAATATCATGTAATCATGGATCATGTCAGTTATTATTGCTCCATCTGCCATTTTTGCTGTTGTCCTTGCTTGCCTAGTCTGATGATTTAGCTGTGCAGATCCAGACGTTAATACTGGCTGCCCTTGTCTAATGCCTTGAACATGGGCTGGCATATGCAAATATTGGGGGCGTACATATTAATGATCCTGACTGTTACGTAACAGTCAGTGTTATGTTGAGATTCGCCTGTTCTTCGGAGGTCTTTTAAACAAATGAGATTTATATAAGAAGGAGGAAACAATGGAGTTTGAGACTCACTGTATGTCATTTCCATGTACTGAACTCTTGTTATTCAACTATGCCATGGTAAATTCAATTTTCAATTCTATGGCAGCTTTAATAAAAAGTTCAAAAGAACAGCATTTATTTGAAATCTTTTGTAGTACTATAAATCTCTTTACTGTGACTTTTGATCAATTTAATGCATCCTTGCTGAATAAAAGTGTTAATTTCTTAAAAAACATCTTACTGAACCCAAACCTTTGAACGGTAGTGAATGTTTAACAAGATTGCTTTTTTCTTTTTTTTTTTACTAGCATTCATTCAACAGAACAGAAGCCTTCTGGTAACAATCATGTTTTTCTTCTGACAGACTTTGAGCAGCTATCCAATCACCACATTCTGCACGGCACCAACAGCCTACCGAATGCTCGTACAGGATGACATATCCAGGTACTGACTGTAACTGCGTACTGTGATGTATTTGAATTCAAATGGATTCTCTTTTAGCTCTAATGTTTATCTCTAAGATATTTATATGCTTCATTTGTTGATTTTATGATTATCGGTTTATATATTTATTGTCTGCAAAAGTTTCTTTTTAGTGGCATGTAAGTTGCAACATTTTTAACTGAATTGGCTATTAAATGACTGAGAAGCTTAACCTGGACTGGACTGGAAATGTAACGATCACAACAGAATCCAGATGAATTTGTTTGGTCCAGGTGTAATCCTCATCTTTTTCCTGTGGTTTCTGACAGATATTATTTCCAGGCTCTTGAGCACTGTCTGTGTGCAGGAGAGCCCATTAACCCAGAGGTGATGTGGAAATGGAAAGAGCTCACTGGACTGGACATCTATGAAGGATACGGACAGACTGAGACTGTAAATCTTGGATCAGTTTGTGAAGAATCAATATAGACAGGACTGAAAATGGGTTCTAAAGTAGCATCTGTTTTCATTCATATTATATATTCATAGATTCATGAACAAAATCCTTCATGATGAACAAAAGGAGAATAAGTTTAAGCTTCGCCTTGTCTGCAACTCATTCCTCTTTTTTCATTCCACCCAGGTTTTAATAGCGGGCACATTCAAAGGCATGAAGATTAAACCAGGATCTTTTGGAAAGGCATCACCAGGATATGATGTTCAGGTGCAGTAACAGCCTGTCCAGGGTTTAAACAGGGTGTAATAGTAGTTTAGTGTTATACTTACTGGCTTAAAGCTGCTACAGAGGATCTTTTAGTCGACTGAGAATCCAAAGACTGTTAGCGAGTGTTTACCACCGGCATTCGCTGTGTCGTGTTAGTGGAATCATTATGTCGGACTCACCGCAGGTAACTCATAATCTGCAGTTGTTACTCCTGTCTCCTGACAAAAACACTGCATGTGGTGCCTATAGAGTGTGGAAAGTTACTGGAGCGTGCAGCCGCACACGTCTCTCACAAGGAACGTCATGGCAGTGATTGACAAGCCAGAGGGCCAATCGTTTACGCGATGATCACTGATGGCTGCTGTTTTTAAGGCCCTACCTCGTGCACAGATGATGTATATTAATATTATTCCTTTCAGTGCACCTAATAATTAGTCTTTTATCAGTTAGTAAAGACAGTTTCAAGTAATGTTGCAAAAATGTATAAAACAAAACATCCTCTTTAGCACCTTTAATATTAAATTTACTGTGAAATCAAAATTCTTGTTTTTTTTTTAAATGGAATATTACAGTATTTATTATAAATGATTTATACATGCACATCATTATTATTTTAAATTCATGTGCTCTCTTAATCTTTAATCGAAAAAACTTCCCATTCCGCTTGCAGCGACAGCTCTTCTATTCTCTGATGATGTGTTTACTGGTGAGAGGGCGGGACAACCTGTCACTCACATGACATCACAGCAACAGCAAACCACAATGATCCAACTATCCATTCAGTTCCTCATGGACAAAATTAAGTCCCGCCCTACATTTTTTCTTGTTTGAGAAGCTGTTTCACTCCAATATACATCAAAATAAGGAAGAAAAGACTATCGCCACTTCCGTTTCATGTTGGCTATTAAGTGGACTATTGTGGTTTTTTTTTTTTTTTTTTTTACTTTTTTTACTTTCTTTAGTGTGTAATGTTGCTGTTTTGAGCATGAAAAGGGTCTGCAAAGTTACAAAGTCACTCCAAAGGGAGTTATTCTCTATAATGGTAAGCACTGTTTCTGAACTCTCTGAAACGCCTTGATTGTAGTCTTGAGATTTCTTCTGGGAACATTCACGTCAGCATATTCCTCATTTAATTAATTCCCTCCCAGGGCATATGAAAAAAAAAGTGGACGAGGCCTGGTTGAGTTGCATTTATAGTGTGTTGAAACTCGCAGTTATAGCAAGGGTGTGATATTTCCAAAACACTCTAGAAGCAGTTGACCAATCACAACACACTGGTCCAGCCAACCAATCAGAGAACATTATGTTTTTAGGAAGGAGGGGCTTAATAGAGACCATCTGGACTAAATAGAGCTTTACTGAAGGACTAGGAAGAGAAGTGCTGAAGCAATGTCAAATATGTGGGCGGAAAAAAAAGTTTTTTGAAAAACCAAACATTCTTGTAGACCCCAAAACCAAAATCAAGACTTTAAAAAGGCATAATAGGTTCCCTTTAATAATAACTGTAATATTTGCACTGAAATATGATCTAAGTTCTGAACTGTTTTGGTTTAAGGTGGTAGATGAAGACGGTTCTGTTGTGCCACAAGGACAAGAGGGAAACCTCGGCATCAGAGTGAAACCAGACAGACCCTTCTCTCTTTTTACAGAGTATACGGTACATTTACCTTTTCTCATATTATTAGGCTCTGTACTAATAATAAAGCTGTTAAAGGCAGGGTAGGTAAAAAATGTATAAAAAAACTTTTTTTCAAAATTTGTTTAAACTTTATTTATATATCAATACATAATTAAAATGTAAGTACTCTGAAAAATAAAGTATAAAAATCGAGTGTCTGTAGACCTCTCACGACTATTTTTAAAGACAGCTCATTACAAAGCCACGCCCCCAAAACGCATGAACATCAGCATGTAGTGACATCATGTCAGAATCACATGTAATAAAAATAACTTTATAATTATGAAGATAAACAAACAAGATGTATTTTAGTACTCACTATCAAGCTAGCATATTGATATTGGTAAAGTTTAAAATATATATTTTTTGATTCGCTAACGAGCTAGTTATCTATAAGGCAAAGCTAAAAACAGGTTGCATGATACACGTTTTTCCATTACCATCATTTACACTGTGATGAAGATGAATTTCGTGTAAGATTCATAACATATACGTTGTTCTACAGATAAACAGAGTAACATACACTCAAATATCAACTCACAACTGCATTGCAGACACAAAATAATAACACACACATACAACAAAGTGTGTACGACACACACAGATACAAGATAAAGACATCAGTAAACATAGGTAGAGAATATAAAAACAAAACAAAGGCGAAAAAAAAAACAGCTAAACTTACAGGTGAACATGGTAAAAGAGTTAGACAGAGGGTAAATATAGTTCTAAGAAAAGTTCCTAGATGCGGAGTAACGTTAGGCCTACTATCTGTTAAACATGTATTTAGTTATCTAAAGCAAAATTATGCCCAATTCAACACTATAGCTATCATCTTGAGCTAGGCCTATAGATTATTTATCGTCTCTACTACGGCTCGCTAAGTAATGTTATGTTAGCTATATTACGCAGCTACGTGTGCTAATGACACATGCTTCATGAACAAATAAACAAAAAAATATGTATGATCAAAATACAAAAAGAAAGATTTACCTGTCCAGCAGAAATAAAGCCATCAAGGAGTCACTTTTCAGCCCCTTGAGTTCCCTCAGTTGAGAGGGAGTAAAATCTTTGCGTGGCAGGGGGAGCTGCCACTGGACCTGCCCCGGTTATGCGCGCCTGCCTCGGGACCTGCCACGGTTATGCGCGCCTGCCTCGGGACCTTCCGTGGTTATATGCGCCTGCCTCGGGACCTGCCACTTTTATATGATGCATATATGATAAATGCAGATTGATGCGTGCGTGCAAACTGTGCACAATCCTGCTCTCAGTTCTCGCCATCGCTGGAAAGCCACGCCGATACCCAGCAAACACAAACGTTCCCCTAACGTTCCCATATGGTTCCCGTTTGGTTATTTTTTTGGGGAACCAAATAAGAACGTTCTGGGAACGTTCTCTATTGGTTCTTTTTTTGCTACCTAATGAGAACGTTCTGGGAACGTTCCCTGCAGGTTATTTTTGGGATTTATTTTTATAACCTAAAGAGAACGTTCTGGGAACGTTCCCTGCAGGTTATTTTTGGTTCTTTTTTGGCAACCTAAAGAGAACCTTCCCAGAACGTTCCCTGCAGGTTACTTTTTGGTTCTTTTTTTTGTAACCTAAAGAGAACCTTCCCAGAACGTTCCCTGCAGGTTATTTTTTGTTCTTTTTTGCAACCTAAAGAGAACCTTCCCAGAACGTTCCCTGCAGGTTATTTTTATTTTTAGATTTCATTAACCAAACTATTGCAGAAGTGTTATCTTTTTTACTGCGCGCCTCTGATCACGCGCTTCTCCAGCACGCGCTTCTGTCTTCCACAGAGAGACGCGCACTCGCGTAATTTAAAAATTAACGGTCATTTCATTTTACTGACTGGCTATAACATTTGTTTATCGATCTCTTTATTCAATATTTTTTTATAATTAATATATGTACAAGTGTAAATAGTGTGATTTCAGAGACATTTGACACGTAATTGAAGACAACATGATGTTAACCGAGAAGTTTTTGTTAACCGACCAAAAGAGAGCACCCGCTAATTCAGTGGTAAGAAATTAATGTAATGTTATCCCAGTTAAAGTCACATAGCCTAATTGTTATTAATTTTTTAATGTCTGTGAATAAAATTTATATTTTAAAAACCCCATATTGTGTTGAAGTCATTGTTTGTCCCTTAAGAAACGTAAAATCTGCTATTGGTACAGTCAGTGATACAATTCACAAAATCTTACATATTAATGCATAAATTCAATCTTATTTAATCATCCATAAGGTTCATGTGCTCGGATTATTTATAATATATTTCTATTGATTAAATAAATGTTCAAAACAAGACAAGGTCTGTAGTATTGACGTCCATTCATCCGATCTTCCGTGACGCTTATATCATATGGGACGCGGAGCGACAACGAGCCTACAACAGTAAATTATATCGGAGTAAAAAGAGGTTAGGGGAACGTTCTGAGAACGTTCTGGGAAGGTTAGGGGAACGTTCTCCAAACCAACAGGGAACGTTCTATTTACGTAAAGAAAACTTTCCTGGCTAACCAACAGAGAACGTTAGAATGCATGTTCTGGGAACGTTCCCAGAACGTTCTGGGAACTAGAAACTAACGTTCCCAGAACGTTCTGGGAACCAAAAATTGTTAGCTGGGTATTAACTCGCGTTTTATTTCTTTGTTTATCCAAAGACGTTTTGTTCATTGCCTTTTCGTGTACTGTTACTGTCTTCCTTTTTTTGCCTGGTTTGCCTTCACTAACTGCATAGGCCGGTACTGTGAATTTTGCTTGCTGTTTCTCTGCCCTTGTTTTGGTATTCCTAGGATCGCGTGCATCTTGAATTCCCCAAATCAAACGTGCGCGCGCGCAAGCGGGCAGGTCATGTGTGGCAAAAGGGTGGTTGCCATGGTTGCGAGAGAGTGACAGTCACCTAAGCCAATCCTATGTTTCGTCCCGGATGGAAATAATGAGCTGTGTTTAATACAGATTAAACGGTCTAGAGTCACTCGATTTTTATACTCTTTTTATCAGAGTTCTTACATTTTAATTATGCATGGATATATATAGAAAGTTTAAACAAATTTGGAACAAAATTTTTTGCCTACCCTGCCTTTAAGCTAGAATAATTGAACATATTGATCTAAATTCATCCTGTAGGGGGAGCCGGAGCGCACAGCAGAATGTTTCCGTGGTGATTTCTACCTGACAGGAGATAGGGGAATGATGGACGAAGAAGATTACCTGTGGTTCATTGGCAGAGCTGATGATGTCATCCTGTCCGCAGGGTACGGAATTCTGCTTTGAGCATGATGATAATGTCCGATTTTTTTCATCTGACTTCTCCTATTGAGTGTGTGTGTGTGTTTTAGGTACCGCATTGGTCCATTTGAGGTGGAAAATGCTTTGATAGAGCATCCAGCTGTAGCAGAATCTGCTGTGGTCAGCAGCCCTGATCCAGTTCGAGGAGAGGTAGTGCAATGCATTCTGGGATTGCAGTGTGACCTTAGAATTGGGCAAAATGACCTAACTTAGAAAGCAGCTCTATGCCTTAAAATGGTGTCTAATAAGTAGGCAGCTCAAGAGATCTTGTATTTATTTTATGTAAAAGTGTAACCATAATTATTACACACAAAATATTTACATTTGATTTGTTTTTAAATTGTGCTGCTTCATGTTTCAGGTGGTGAAGGCTTTTGTAGTGCTGACAGCAAATTTTAAATTTAGAGACCATAAGGAACTGATCCAGGAACTGCAAACACATGTGAAGACTGTCACGGCTCCTTATAAATATCCACGCAAGGTAACTTACAAATAGAGTTCAGTGTTTACTCATTTAATCCTTTCAATTCAGTCAATTTTAAAGGAATATTTTTTCCAACTTTAAAATATATAAATTCTTTTTTTGTCAGGTTGAGTTTGTGGATCATCTGCCCAAGACAGTAAGCGGTAAAATAAGGCGAGTGGAGTTAAGAAAGAAGGAATGGGGACAGAAAACAAGCTGAAACTGGAAACGAGAAAACAAGTTTCTGTTGAAATCACATTCCATCTCTTTATATGCAACATTCACAGGTGTTTTTTCACTTTAAAGCACCGCAGCAGACTGATAAATTGATCTACAAACTTGTAGTCCCTCAGCTCGCCTGCAGGTGGCAGCATTTCATTACAATGAAGTTGCAGAACTCATTTCCATCATTATACATTTGAATACGTTTTAATGATTCTACCTCGTTTAATCATCATGTTTAAAGGGTTAGTTCACACCAAAATGAAAATTCTATTATTAATTACTCACCCTCATGTCGTTCCACACCCGTAAGACTTTTGTTTATCTTCAGAACACAAATTAAGATATTTTTGATGAAATCTGAGTGTTCTGTACCTCCATAGACAGCTACGCAAGTGACACTTTGACGCTTCAAAAAGTTCACAAAGTAATCGTGATAGTATTTCATATGAATTGACCCTTTGCAAAGAGTCCACCAAGGTTAATCTTCTAACTCCTGACTGTTTTCAACTGGCGTTATGATTGGTTAGATCGCCTGTCAATCAAACTCCTGGCGAATGGTCAATTGAGTGGTTTAGTCCAAATATTTTGAAGAGACACGATCACTTTATATGATGAACAGATTTAATTTAGGTTTTTGTTCAGATATAAACATTGATCAGAGAACAAACGGAAGCTCAACTGAACCTGCTTGACGCGCGAGAACAAAACACTTCCAGAAGCTCAAACTGCTGCGAGAATGAACCTCGTTAGTTCTCGCACATCAAGGGAACATGCTTGGGCTTCTGTTTACATACCTGATGTGTGAGGTGATGAATGTTTATATGTGAATAAAAGCCTAAATTCAATCTGTTCATCATATAAAGCGATCAAGTTTTTTTCAGAAAATTCGGACTAAACCGCTCAATTCATATGGATTAGTTTTACGATCTCTTTACGAACTTTTTGGAGCATCAAAGTGTCAGTTGCATAGCAAATCTCTCAGATTTCATCAAAAATATCTTCATTTGTGTTCCGAAGATGAACGAAAGTCTTACAGGTTTGGAACAACATGAGAGTAAATAATGACAGAATTTTAATTTTTAAGTGAACTAACCCTTTAAGTTATATTTTTATAAGCTTTGCAATTCAAATGTCTTTTATTCTTTTAATCTTAAATTGTAGATTATATTCTGCATATGCAAAATCTAAATGTGAATCAAATTTAATTTTTTTTTTTTTTTTTACAAAATATTAAGCCTTAATAACATTAAAAACCCCTTTTGAATTAATTAATTAAAGAGTTTTTGGGTGACTTTATGTTAGATAAACCATGTTTATTATCTCCTCCAAACAGAGTGCGCCTTTATTCCTCAAGAGCATGATGTCATGTGACTGATGACAGATGGCAGACACAAATCTGATCTTTGCTGAATGATGAGAGGATTTTAAGGTTATGAAGATTTCTGAATTTGTGGAAATTTTACCCTACAGAGAGGAATGCAGTGACTTTTCAGATGACAAATCTGTTGGTAAGTTAGTTTTGAGCACTAATGGAGATAGAGTCTCTGCTTACGCCCACAATTTATGAAAAATGAAAGGGTAAATTTTTCAAACTGCTAAAACCAAGCTGTAAATTGCCCACACTGGTTATTCAAGGACCATAGAAGCAGAAATGTAGTGGCGCAGCACACTCACTATAATACAGCAATGAGAGACAGGTGCTTGCGGAATTGACCTTTTAATGTGGCTTATGCTTATCGGGTGGAAAAACAGAGCCATGCTCTTTATTTCTGAAATATTAAACCAAAATTTGCCAGACATCAACACATTCAACTGCTTCCTGGCCTATGTCATTAAATCAGACTTTGGAAGTTTGTTTTGACAGTGAAGGATGTCAGCCTGAAAACAGCAGTTGTTTGTGCATCTCAGAGTGAATTGAATCTGTCGGATTTGATTCGCAGCAACTGTTCTGAATTGCTCAGACTGCAAACTGGCTGTCAAAACCTGTGAGCTGCTTACCTGTCCTTACAAAACAACAAGTACTGTGGCTGTACCATGAATAGTACCAAATGGTAATATGGGTTTAATGGTATACAGTGGGTTCCAGGTTTGAGATTTGAATAGAAAAGAATGTCCTATTCAGTATGTTATTAACATTTATTGATATATTTATATTTTAGAACTGTTTGTTTAGCTTTTTAGTTCTTAAAATTGTAAGTTATAGAGGTCATTCTACAGAATTGGTTCAAAGTCAGAGTTGGAAACGTCTTGAAATTTATTTTTTTTCCACAAATTTTGCATGCATGCAAATTGTATAATATCCAAAGTACACATTTCTAGTAACTGTACAGTTAATTCTCATATTGTATTTTCAGAAAGTTTTGGAATATTTTTCCTCTCCCCAAGCTTGTCACTACTGAGACACAATAATAAATAATTTAATATGAAAGATTACTTTGACCTATTAAGATTTTGTTTACATCTGCCTTGTAAATATATTTTTTGCTATTTAAAAAAAATAAATTAAAAAAAAAAAATCTCACAGGTAATCAATAATTACAATTTTAACAACATTTCAAGTGTAATTTATGAGATTTGTTGTATTTTGAATCCAGTCTTTCTTTGTAAAAGGTATAGTTTATCATACTGATTTAAAGTTAAGGATTCATTAGTTTAAATATACATTGACACTATCATAAAATCTTAGTTGATAATTCAGTATATTTTATTTTTGACCGAACATCCTATGTTTCGGTCATGACTGCACATTTATGGTAGTGACAGTAATGTTTTGATAACCATCAAATTACAGAATTTTAACTCACTAAAACACTAATGATTTGCATAATAAAACATGCTAAAATTGTAATGATATACATAACTGTACTAAAATTTTGTTTATTTACCCCAAATAAATTATGTGTTCCCTTTTGTCACTACCAAAACAACGATGTCGGTACCGAAACAGTCACGACCGAAACATGTGGTGAGGTTTTGGTAGTGACAATTATAGATACTTTTGAGCCTATCAAAGATGCTAATCAGCACATGGTTAGCTAGCAAACTAAATCTTACGGAATAACACCCAAAAAAGTTTGCTTAATTGCAGAAAAAAGGTGTTTGGTAGTGATGTTCCTTAAAGTTACACACAGATACTATCATTTTGAGTTAAATGTGTTCAAAAGTCTGAAAATCTATCTACTATGAAAGAGAGGCTATGAGGGAGAGAAAGAGAGAGAGAGAGGGAGGGACAGGAATATTTCCTGATCAAAAATGTAGAATGGTTAAAATAAGTGGACTAAATCGTAGTGTTTCGGTGACGTGACAATGCGGGACATATGTTTTTACATAAAGTTTCATGATTTAATATAAAATATGATAAAATAACAAGCAACGTGGATTGTGTGCCTCTCCTCTCTTCCTCTGGGAACCTGATTTCCAAAGGAAATGCAAAATGTACTTTCATCAGAGAACATTTGGACCACTCAGCAGCAGTCCAGTCCTTTTTGTCTTTAGACGCTTCTGATGCTGTCAGTTGTTCAAGAGTGGCTTGACACAAGGAATGCGACAGCTGAAACCCATGTCTTGCATACGTCTGTGCGTAGTGGTTCTTGAAGCACTGACTCCAGCTGCAGTCCACTCTTTGTGAATCTCCCCCACTTTTTTGAATGAGTTTTGTTTCACAATCCTCTCCAGGGTGCGGTTATCCCTATTGCTTGTACACTTTTTTTTTCTACCACATCTTTTCCTTCCCTTCGCCTCTCTATTAATGTGCTTGGACACAGAGCTCTGTGAACAGCCAGCCTCTTTTGTAATGACCTTTTGTGTCTTGCCCTCCTTGTGCAAGGTGCCAATGGTCGTCTTTTGGACAACTGTCAAGTCAGCAGTCTTCCCCATGATTGTGTAGCCTACAGAACTAGACTGAGAGACCATTTAAAGGCCTTTGCAGGTGTTTTGAGTTAATTAGCTGATTAGAGTGTGGCACAAGGTGTCTTCAATATTAAAACTTTTCACAATATTCTAATTTTCTGAGATACTGAATTTATTTTCTTTAGTTGTCAGTTATAATCATCAAAATTAAAAGAAATAAACATTTGAAATATATCAGTCTGTGTGTAATGAATGAATATAAAATACAAGTTTCACTTTTTGAATGGAATTATTGAAATAAATCAACTTTTTGATGATATTCTAATTATATGACCAGCACTTGTATTATAGCTTACTCATATTAAATATTATTGTGGGATTCAATAGATAATAGAAGGATCTTAGTCAACATCTTAAATTTGAATACTTAAATGATTTTTAAATGTGTTTTTTGGTTGGTTTTCTGAGAACCAATCGCAAACGTTCCCCTTAAGTTCCCATATGTTTATTTTTTGGGGAAACCAAATAACCAAAGTAATTAACGTTGCAGATGACACATGCCTACTTCAGAAAATGTTATGGTATATATCCAGAAAAAAACTAAACAAAAAGGTAGTACCCTACTTTTAGTTAGGTCGCAACTGATGTCCCAAAATGCTGTCTACACTGAGTCAGCTGCACGTGCCGATGGTGCCCAGAAAAGCCGTCTAGGTAAGACGCGCACTAGGTTTTGATTAAAAGAGGGTTTTAGAGCATTAAGTTGAGCTCTGTCAGGGAAAACAGCACCGAGGTGCTCACGGGTCACCGACTCGGATCTTTATGGATTATTATTTTTTCTGCATCAACTGCAAATCACGTGAGATGAATGTGCAATGACAATGTCCCGACACAGAGCGGTCTCGCGCACTTCTCGAGGAACGGGCACGCTCTCACATTCCTTCATGTAACCGAGCACTTCATCGCATTTTTACTGTGTTTTCTTTCTTTTTATTTTGCTTTTTGTTTTGATTTATTTAATAGCAATGGCTTGGCCGTGCATCAGCAGAGTCTGTTGCTTGGCTCGGTTCTGGAACCAGTTCGATAAATCGGATTTGTCGGTTCCGCTAACGATTCAGAACTACTCGGACATCGCGGAGCAGGAGGTGAGATCTGTCACCAAACTCGTTTCCACGGAACCGGCACCGAGCGTCGACTTCGTAACGCCGGAACACGCTGCTGGAGTCCGGCGGCCGCACCGGGGACGGACCGAAACGAGTTATAAACCCCGCGAGGACTACCATCCCCCGGGTGTGCCTTTCCCGAGCGTTACCCAGTATAAACAGGATTACAAACCCTGGCCCATCCCGAAGAAGGATAACTTTCCCTGGATTAGTAATGGAGGGAAAGGCGGCACTTTAACGGACAGCCCGGTGAACGGTTACTCTAACGGCACGAGTCAACCGCGGGCGGACAGACAGGAGCGGAGCGGCAGGCAGAGAGGAGGAGATCAGATCAGCTCATACAGGTACTGATGATGTTCATGCTATGGCTCCTCACGGGAGCTGTTCTTCAGCACCTCTTATTGACCGCAGCAGACTCTCAACAGTTAGTTTTCATAGTCATGAGTAATGCTCGTGACTATAGGATTTTTATTTTTATTTTATTTTAGCTTAGCCTAGCGAGTAAAAACATATTACGTAGAAAAAAAAAATCTCTATAATAATATATGAATTTCTTAAATCTTAATAATTTATATTTTATTTGATTTTAGCCTATTTAGCGCGTAAAAATATATAACAAAGACAAAAATTTCCTGTAATAATATATGGATGAATTTATATTTTGTATTTTTTTAGCCTATGTAGTGAGTAAAAAATCTCAGACAAAACATCCATAATAATAATAATAATAATTTTCTATTAGGCTATACGACACTAAAATAAAATGTAATAATAGTAACACTAAGCCTACTGTTATTTATTATTATTTTGTAAGACAGATAAAATGTTAATGTACACTAGAACTGAGCTTTTGAAACAAAACTAAAACATACCCACTTATAGTGTACAAAAATAAAATGGTGGGGAATATATTTGCCTGATAGCTTTCGTTCTCAACGGTTGTGAGGAGAAAAGTGTCGTTTCTTTGAAGATAGTTTGCTGTGGTGCTGTAACGGAACTGATGTGGTTGTAATGGTTGTGCATTGCAGTGATTTTCAGACAGTGTGGTCACTGTCATGCATATTTCATTTGACGGCTCGTGAAAAAACGGAATGAAGCTAAAATAATTACATAAATAGAGAGTTAACTGATGAGAACAGAACGATTTATGTACTTCATCAGCCTTTGGTTTCTAAAGGATGTGATTGTGAATGTGCTGTGATGAACATATGAAACCTTTACTTCCAGTCATTATTCACCCAAACCTTTTATAGAATCTGCAGATTTCATTTCTCTTCTAATAAGGATAGTGAGAATGATTTTTAATACAGGTTATGCTGAAGTAAATCTATGGTGGGCAGTGTTGGGGAAAGTTACTTTTAAAAAAAGTAATGTATTACAATATTGCGTTACTCCCTAAAAATGTATTTAATTGTGTTACTGAGTTACTTATGTAAAGTAACGGGTTACGTTTGCGTTACTTTTTCCTCATCTGGGTTGGGCTTGCTTGTTGTTTTCTTGCTTGCTGTTAATAATAAAAAGAACAGTTATATTTTTGGCAAATTTAAAGGCCCTTTCACACCAAAAGTGAAACGAATAAGCCTCAGGCTGAAGGAAATGCAAATTGACACCTGTACAGTAGAGGGCGCAGCTCAAACAAAGCTTACATCTCTGCTGCCATTCTGGATTGCAGAAGAATAGGATACAGGAGAAGAAAGTTCAACACTCTTACTTCAGCAATAAAAAAAAAAACAACAAAAAAAAAAACAATGAAACAAATGTGATGTTTAACTAGCTTATTAGTATGGTTGATGGTCAGCAGCAAAGACATTGCTTTATAAAATGAGATTAAATATGTTGCATAAAGTATATTTTTGTAATCTAACATTTAATTATTGTAGGTTTGCGTAATTTTCTGAGTTTGCATTTCACTGTGAGTATTTCTCGAAATGAATAAAAAATGTTTTTGTGCAAGTGATATGAGTAAATGCATGTTCACATTGAGTCTAGAATTACAATAACATCATATTCACACAACGCACACATCTCTGACCGTACTCCTAATTTCTCTTGACAAGAGAGGTGTCAGTCTATGGGAAAACAAACTTTTGAAAAAAATTGAAAAAATAATCCAGATATTTTGTTGTAAATTTTAAAGTAATGCGTTACTTTACTAGTTACTTGAAAAAGTAATCTGATTACATAACTTCCATTACCCCCAGCACTGATGGAAGGCACCTGTTGCTCTCATTTTGCAGCTTGATTTTAACTCGGCCCGACATCTTCTGCTCTTATCTGCAGCTCCTCAGTGCTCCCTATCTGTCTTTCTCTCTCTCTGTCTGATACATTCTTATCTTTCTCTGGAATCAGACAGGAGTACCAGCCTTGGTCTGGAGCCCGGCCGCAAAAGCCTGCCCACAAACGGCCCACGTTCCTGGGTACAGGTGCTGACGAGCCCCCGCCGGAGACCAGCTACCAGGCCGCCTTCAGCCCAGATGCACACAGACACATGGACATCGTTCCGGAGACCAGCACACATGGTCTGTCAGAGAAAGCACACACACACAGGACAGAAATCAGCATGAAACCAGAGGTGAGTGTGACGACAGATCAGAGGAGACGTAAGGAGAAGAGAAGGAGATCAAATCTGACAGAGCGCTGATGTGACAGAAAGATCAACAAAGTGCAAAATTTCAAACCATGCTCAGCAGAATGAGAATAAAGTGGATACTTTCATAGGGTATTTTAAATATGTCACTTTATTTTAAGGTGATGTAGTTTTGTGTACTTGCTCAAATAAGTACTGGGTAATATTAATTAACTACATGTACTTACTAGAGTTACGGTTAGGGTTTGGGTTAGGGTTAGTTACCTGTGATTATGCATCATTTACTGTTATTACTATTGTGTGTGTGTGTGTGTGTGTGTGTGTATGTATATATATATAATAAATTTTTTTGAACTTTCTATTCATCAAAGAATCCTCAGTATATTAGAATGATTTCTGAAGGATCATGTGACACTGAAGACTGGAGTAATGATGCTGAAAAATCAGCTTTAATCACAGGAATAAATTACATTTTAAAATATATTCAATTAGAAAACAGCTATTTTAAATAGTAATAATATTTCACAATATTACTGTTTTTACTGCATTTATGATCAATTAAATGTAGCCTTGGAAAAAAAAAAAAAAAAAAAAAACTTGTCATTCCCAAACTTTTGAATGGTAGTGTATAAGTCAATATATAACACTATAGAATATAATAATAACTTAGAATATAGTCATAGAAAAGTAGTATATTACAACAACAAAGCACTAACGCAGAAATTAATTACTACTACATTTACTGATAATAATAATTATATGGACAGGAATGTTTAATATTTGTAATGTACAAAATAAAGGCCACTAAAATAGCATAAAATAAACAATTTAAGTAAAATATTAAAACAGATAATATACAAACAAAATATTTAAATAAAAATTAAATATTGTTTTATTATTTATAAATATGATTATGTGAGGAGCAGACTGAAACTGAATACATTTTAATACTCCTAAAATTCTAACATTAATAAACATGAAATAGAAGCCTACAGGGCAAAAGTACAGGACGGTTTCAGCAGAAATATGCAAAATTTTATAGTTGTGAAAGCATTTGCATAAATTATTCAAGTTTGGTATTTGAGCTGTAAAGTTGACAAATCATCCTTTTGAAGTGGGTTTACTTTTCTAGGTAGATGAACTTACTGACGTCATTAATTACCGTAACAATTTTGACAAGTCATCAGCATGCCAGAGTTTAAATTGTATTTAACCCAGAATTATAAGCAGAGATACTGATTTGCATAACCTTTTAGGTTCATCTGTGAAATCAAGCCTAATATGCAATCAAATGACATTGGTTATTTAACACTGACCCTTTCTGGGACAAATGAGAGTTTTAGGTCACAGTCTTTGGGGCTGATCTGGTAAATGTCGTTTTCTCTGTATCGACTAGCACTGATTCACTGGGGTTATGTAACCAGTGACCCGCTCCTCTGTCCCGTTATGTGAATCTAGTCTGAGTGCTACCTGTCGATAATAATCCAAACTGTGAAACCGCTGAAGCTTTTGCACACCAGTCAGTAAAGCAGAGCTCTTTAACCCTTCTCCTGGAGACCCACTGTCCACCAAATGAGCAGTATTGAAGACCTCTGCAGTAAAGTATGCACTAATTACGGTTCATTTAGTCCTAAGTACTCTCTGGATAATTCTGGTCATACCCTGGTCATACCTCATGCATGACCAGTGAGGAAAGAAACACCCAATGCCAGGAGTCTGAGGCAGATCTGTGATCATTGTGGTGGGTAATGTAATTGTGCTCCTGGTGTCAGGTTTAAATGGCTCTGTTATTGAGTTGTAACTTTTCCCGTCATAACCTATTTGTCAGGCTGTCATATAGATCCACTAGTCTGATGTATTTTTTATGATGATTGTACAGGTCTCGTATCCCTCCCCACTGTAGTTGGATCTTCATGAGTGATTTTAACACATACGATTGCGAGAACCCTGATAATGTTGAACATGCGGCTTTTGGCATACTATGTAGTAGGCTTGTGGTCTCTTTCAAATCATATCAGAGGGACCTTTCTTTCTTCTATATTGTTTTTTATAAAGTTTTTTTAATTTGTATGTCCATGAGGCAGATATGCTTACATTTTGTGGGTTATGTGTGTGTAACTGTACTGATAGTCTAGTTCACTGGAGACTTTGCGTGACTGAGCCAGCTGGCATTATTTTAACCATCCCAAGGGTTTAACTCATACACGGCTCATCTTGCCCCCCCAATCTCCCTCCAGATGATGCATCTAATTTAAAGGCCCTCTGAAGAGCATTATTCAATGTGTTGACGTAATTTCAACTGAAACAGGAATAAAGGGCGATATATAGTGTAGAAACTAATAAATGTGTGAGCAAATGACCGATTTCAGCGTGTGTAAGAGTGTAAGAGGAGGCGGGACTTTAGATTCTAGAGAGCATTTGATTGGACCAAAGAAATGTCATGTGATGTCATGGAAATCCGTGATTAATTTTAGCAGAAGTGAGAGACTGTAATCTGCTTATATCTCCTAAATGCGAATTTTGTCATTGTTTTGGAACACACCAGCTTATTCATAACCTTAAGGCTAACCTATTCCTTTTTTAGTTTTTAAGCTAAAAACTTTCATTTTGATTTCAGGGGGACTTTAATTGTAAAAGGCAGACTGACCGTCCTATGTTCTTAAACACTTATTCAAGAGACAAAACCAGATGATCATTCTTAATTCTTCTTAAAATAATTTTCTACAAGACCACCAGTTTATTATGGAAGCTTATTTCTGGCACAGAATAAAAATAAAGTTGACTTTTTATCTCACAATTCTGAATTTTTTTTTCTCGCAATTGCAAGTTTATATCTCAGTTCTGAGAAAGTAGTCAGAATAGCAGGATATAAACTCACAATTGTGCAAAAAAAAAAAAATAATTCTGACTTTTTTTTCCTCAGAATTGTGATATAAAGTAGCGATTACGAGAAAAAAGTTGCAATCACCTTTTTCAACTAAATATTTGTGAAAACGGTGATGTCATGCACATGTGAATTGCGTGTTTAGTCTATAGGCGCATAGTTTCTTTACAAAGTGACATCGCCATCTACTGGCCTGGTATGAATAATACAGTGTTTTTAATAATTTTCGCAGATCCGTGTGAACAGGAATTGCTTTGACAACATTGCTGTCTGTACACAAAAAACGCAAAGGGAAAACTTTTGCGTTTTTATTACATCGTTGTCATGTAAACGTACCCTCATTTTTTATTCTCTGGATGAAACAAGCTTCCATAGTTTATTACAACCTCTATAAAAATCAAGAAAATGCAATCATATACTGTTTGCTATTAAAATAATTAATTGCATTATAGTCCTCTCACTGAGGCCATTTACACCACACCAATTTCAATGAAAAACATAAAACTTTTATGCTTTCTGACCATTCATTTACACAATAACAGCGTTTTGGGGCCAGAAAATGCAAACATTTGAAAGCTGGTTCTAAAGTGCAGGTTTTTGAAAACAGTACCATTATCGTCTCCTTGTAAACTACAAAAATGTGAATTTGTGAAAATATCATAAGTATAACGTGTTCAGTCTATAGGCGCGTAGTGTTTCTTTACAAAACGACATCGCCAACTACTGGCCTGGCCTACAGCATTTTTAGTCGTATTCGCGGCGAACGATCCGTGTGAACGGGGATCATTTTGAAAATGTTGTCGTCTGTAGGCAAAAAATGCAAATGAAAAACTTTTCAGTTTTTAGTACATCATTGTCATGTAAACGTACCCTAAATAAGGTCATGGATCACACCCTACTGACGAACTGTTGAATTGGATCAACTGTGTTATATAAAACGATTGAAAGTGTGCAGGGTTCCAGGAGCAAGACTTTGAGAAACACGGTTATAGACATCAAACCTGCACAGATTTCAGAGTGAATAAATCCCAAGGTTTCATAAGCTGTAATGTAACCTTAAATGACAGCTTTTAAGTTGACTTCAATTTTCCTATGTCAGCACTCTGTCCCTGAAGGTTAGCAGTCAGCGTGTCATATGACAGACTGAGAACAAGGCCATGTTCAAAATTGAATATTACTGTACTATATACTGCATACTAGGGCTGGGTATAGAGTACCTCAGGGATGACGTGTTTTTGTAGGCAAAATCCGGAAGCGAGTTAACATTTTAGGACTTACGGTTCCATCGCCTTGAAGTCTATGGGTTTTCTGAATGGATTTTTGCTAAATTGCCTGAAATAAGGTCTGTGGTTAACAAAGCCTCTAAATACTTTAACGTTTTGATCTATGACATAAAACACACCAGTTATAACCCGCTTGTGATTTTTTTTTTTTAAACCTTTATTGTGTCTTAAAAACGGCGGTTGCTAACAAGTTGCTAAAAGGGACTACTTCCTTTGGCGGGGACTTTAGACGTCATCATGACAAACAGGACATTTGGACAGCATTTCTCATGAAAAAGTGGATAAGTATTCATACACAGCGCAGATCATAATCAGTGAGCATGTTTTTAAATAGAGTTGTTTTTTTAAAAAAGTTTGAGGAAGCTTGGTGGTGACGACGTTGATCCGCGACCATGGTGTGCTGTAGTTCGTTTATAGCCTACGGTTAGCTTTTTATATCTGACGACTTTATTTAGGCTTCAAAATCTATAAATGTTTTGTTAACTTGTAAAGATTATCTTGATAGACAAAACGTGTAAGTGTCATAACCCTTTGGTAAACACAGAGCTTATTTTTTGCGATTTTTCCAAAAGTCTATGGGAAAAATGCATAGGTTTTCGATCGAGGGAACCCGTGCGCCGCTAACTTCCGGGTTGGCCTACAAAAACATGTAAGTCAGTTGGTACTAGTATAATAATATTGAAGGTTAAATTAACTTATTTATATACAAACTAGGGCTGTCAAAATAACGCGTTAATTTCGATAAATTAATCTGAGAAAAAAATAACGCGTTAAAATAACGCAGATTAATTCATTCTGTATTGACCTTTGAACCTGGAGCCGTTTTCGTGCGCGCGAGCTCTTTCAAAGTAAGCACCGTCTTTGCACTCTCTCTACCTCACACATAATAATCTAAATCAACTGACTCAATGCTAAAAGTTCGTGAGACCGAATCCATGTTTCACCAGGCGCATTCGGAGAATGTTTTTCCTGAATAACCGCTGGGTGTGAAAAGTGCTCAAAAGAACGTCACGTCATCTTCTCTGACAGGCGCCCTGCACGTGCAGCTGACATAAACCACACTTTCAGTAAACAAAAAGAAAATCATATCCAGTGGTGAAGTGTTTTCTGTGTTGACAAATCTTTTGCGATATCCTAATAACAGTCGCGATTCGCACGCAACGCGTCAACGTCTGGTAATGTCCAATTCACGACCTAATGACTCATTTGAACAGATTCATTTTAATGAATCATGACAACAACTGATCGGTCCACGCGGTCTATAATGAATCATTTACTCGAACAACTCTGAAATGAGAACATAAGTGTGCTTGCCCCATTTAGCAAGAGTGGTTAGTAAAATTTGCCTTAATAATCCACAATATTTTCAGGTTATTTAAATGACAATGTGTAGTAAATTAGGCCTACCTATAAAATCAGTTTAGACTGGAGTGAGGTGAAACCAGAACAAAGCAAGTTGTTGTTAGCTAGGTGCATTCAATTGTATATGGTAGAAAATTATATTATTAGTTAATATAACTTGTAAATACTACTTTTTAATACTTTTCAGGTTTAGCAAAAAAGCATCTTCTCTTACAAAGCTATAAAATCACTTTACAGTGAGAGTGACGGGTACTTTATTGTCAGTATCAGGCTCGCAGATCACATGGGTAGGGCACTTTTTTTGGATGACCACGTCTGTCACCACCGAAGACCATTTTTGCCCCAGGAAAAACCCTGCATTGATTCATTTGAATTTAAATATTTAATACTTTCACAGCAAAAATTATGTATGCGATTAATTTAGATTAATTAATCACAGAGTATGTAATTAATTAGATTACAATTTTTAATCGATTGACAGCCCTAATACAAACACTTAAATTACACTCGATGTTTTTATTATAAATAAAGTTTAGAATTACATAATCATATTTCTACTCCAATTAGTTTTTTTTTAAAATATAAATATTTAAATTGTGGCTTTCATAACTGATTTATTCAAAGATGCATTAAATATTGAAGAACATTTAAGGTGCCCTAGAACGTTCTTTTACAAAATGTAATATAAGTCTAAGGTGTCCCCTGAATGTGTCTGGGAAGTTTCAGCTCAAAATACCCCATAGATTTTTTTTTAATTAATTTTTTTAACTGCCTATTGTGGGGCATCATTAACTATGCACCGATTCAGGCTGCAGCCCCTTTAAATCTCGTGCTCCCTACTGCATACTAAATATTTTAAAATGTCATTTATACCTGTGGTGCAAAGCTAAATTTTTATCATCATTACTCCAGTCGTCAGTGTCACATGATCCTTCAGAAATCATTCTAATGTTGATTTGCTGCTCAAGAAACATTTCTGAATATCAATGCTGAAAACAGTTAACATTTTTGTTGAAACCATGATACAATTTTTTTGGGATTCTTTGAATAGATGACATTTTCAATAAATGCTAATCTTTTAAAACATTGTAAATATCTTTATAAATCTCACTTTTGACCAATTTAATGTCTTTTCTGAATAAAAAATATTCATTTCTTTGGGAAATAAAAACTGATATAAGTGATACCCTCTTGTCATTTCTGAAATAATTATTTTACCTTTTAAGTCTTGGCACTCTCAATGGACAAATTTGCATTTGCTGTGCACAATATTAAGGTGTGTTCACGCCATGTCGTAATTACCATAACTATTTTGAACTGTAAAAAGCATGCTTTTAGAACGTGTAGATATGTTATTTTCTGTCTGTGTACGAAATAGCACTCTCTTGAGTAGGTTTTATTACTGTGACTTATTTTGAGTAAGTACTTACTTTATGATCACTAAAAAAAGTATGTTCTATATAGTATGAATGTGTGTGGTGTGAATGTAATCCGGACATGCTACATTTGCCATGTTGTCATTATCATGTCATGTGACCTTACCAGCATCAGTTGCGTTGCTTCACTGCCATTCATAAATCCTCTCCCGTTATCTCATGGGATAGTAAAGTGCCCATCGTATGTACACAATTATGGCACGGCATGAACGCAGCATTATTTATTCATAAAGCATTTTCAGCATTAGAAGGTAGCTGAAGACCTGAGGTATGAACAGTGTCTGCTGCTTTTATTAAGTCTGTGTGACTGAGGGTGTCGAGTTCCAGAAACGCTAAACAGTGTGAGAGTGTGTGAGAGAAAAAGATTTAGTAGATGATAAATCTAATTTTCACCTCACTGCTTGGCTTCTCATATAGCAAACTCTTCTTAGATGTCCTCGAGCCAGAAAATGAAACAATCTGAGAGAGAGAGAAAACAAGACAGAGGACAAAAAATAGATGGAGGCAGGGTGAAAGGAGATTGGTTCTTTTTCAACTTACATTTTAGATAAAAATTGTGAATTTAAAGGGATATTTCACCCAAAAATAAAAATTATCCAATGATTTACTCACCCTCAAGCCATTCTAGGTGTAAATGACTATCTTCTTTTTGATGAACACAATCAGAGATATATTTAAAAATATCTTTAGTCCTCCAAGGTTTATAATGATTGTGAATGGGGGGGCCGTGTTTTGAAGTAAAAAATAATGCATCCATCCATAAAAAAAAGTAATCCATACAACTCCAGGGGGTTAATAAAGGTCTTCTGAAGCAAATCGATGTGTTTTTGTAAGAAAAATATACATATTTAAAACTTTATAAATTCAAATAACTAGCTTCTGGCGGGCGACTGTACGCAGAATGCGCAAGTCGACTTGCACCAAATGAGTAACCCATGGCTATGTATGACGCAGGATGTAGTAGAAAACTGCCAACATTTCTCTTTAAAATTGCTCGTTTAACACAGAGTCCTAACGAGACGCGCCGCGACAAGCGATAAAAGGTATCTTTTCCATGTTAATCTGAGTTTTTTTATCCTAACCAGACGCGACGGCGTCACGCAAATATTCTATTTTAGAAACGGTTTCTGTTTCTCTGTGACGTCGCGGCTGAAACAGCAACACAAAGAATGGCAATGATAATATCAGGTATTGTTTATGTGCTTTATTTAATGTTAAAAGCGTCTGATTTGAGTTTGAATATCATTGTTCCCAACACTGGCTAATTCACCTCAGATCTTGGAAATAAATAAATGGGCACAATAACGTTCTGTCAACTCAATGGGAATAAACAAGTGTATTCTATGACAAAGATTGGTTCAGTCATTTCGGTATGTACTTTAAATAATGTTTACTAAGTAGCTACTTGCCCATTTCATTGTGTCCGCTGTGCTCTTGCCGAGAGAGCCCGCCCACACTCTCTTCTGATTGGCCGTGGTTTTTGATTGATTTTATTGCTTCTCATGTTCGTCTAGTGTGGACAGTGAAATTTGCTCGTCTCTGGAATCTTATCGCATCACGTCTGTTTAGGACATGTTGTTAGACTTCTAATTCGTGACCGGTGTTTTGTTTTGCTCTCTCCTCTGCGCCTCCGCATTCGTCATTGCGTCCAGGTCGGAGGTTGCTCTTCCGTCCAAATTCTGCATACGGTCGTCCGCTAGAATCTAGTTATTTGAATTTATAGTTTTAAATGTGGATATTTTTCTTGCAAAAATGCATCACTTCACTTAAGAAGGCTTTTATTAACCCTCTGGAGTCATATGGAATTTTTTTTATTTTTTTTTATGGATAGATACATTATTTTTTTTCTTCCAAACGCGGCCCCACCATTCACAACCATTAAATAAACCTTCGAGGACTAAGGATATTTTGAAATATATCTCTTGATTGTGTTCGACTGAAAGAAGATAGTCATATACACCTAGAATGGCTTGAGGGTGAGTAAATCATGGGATAATTTTTATTTTTGGGTGAACTATCCCTTTAAATTTATTTATAAAAGCAGCACATTTAAAAAAAAAAAATACAAAAAACAATTTAACCTTTCTATCACAGTAATAAGTTACATTTTAAAATATATTAAAACAGAAAATGGTTAATAATATTTCATCAATACTACTGTTTTTAATGTATTTTTGATCAAATAAATGCAATTATTTTCAATATTATTATTATTTATTTTTTAACACATTGATGTTAACAAAAATGTTCTTATGTGTGACAGGAGCCGAAGACTAAACTGTCACCAAATCCATCTGCCGTCTTTCAAAGCAAATCCAGGATCTTCAACATATGATCCATCAAGTTCCCCACATTCACGTCTGATTCAGCCTTTCACTAGAAGAGAAAACCATTTCGAAAAAGAAGGAACGTCTAAAGAGACACCTGAATGTTGGGAAACTGGAGTTATTCTGCGAGACAAGGACAATCAGAGGAAGAAAATGCCTGAGGATGAATAGAGACAGTCTCAATGAAGAGCAAAATCAGTAAAACAGGCTTCTCTAAATCATTCCACTGAAGAAATTACTGAACCAGAGGAGATTTGCTGGAAATTTACACAATGTAAAATCTATGCAAGAGAATGTATGCTTCAAATGTCAACCATCTACTGGAAGGATATGTTTGTAAGACACGTCAGGTTTAAGAGAGAAAGAGTGTGTGTGTGTGACTGGGAAAGTTTTCAGGCCTCAAATTCTGCTCGCCCTGTTCCTGCTGAATGAATATCTGCATGTTTCCTAATCGACTGAATATGCACATTTAGAAATGTTTAAATAAAAAATGTAATCTGGTAACTCAGTGTCTGGGGGTGTGTGTGTGTGTATCCTGTACAAACCTTTGTTAATAGCATTATTTTGTATATAGTGATGTTGGTCTGCCTTTATCGATCTGTTAATGTCTGCCTGAGGATGCCTGGTACTTCTAATCACCTTTCTTGCTCCAGACTCACTAGCCCTTTATGAAACCCACATAAAGACTGTAACACATTAAGAATCTTTCACTGATTTCTGGGCTGTCTTTTTTTTTTTTTTGTAAATTTGGTTTAGAGATAAATGGGGACAATAAGGCAAATTGGTTTCAATAAAAAATGACATTCTTAAAATTTGCTTTCATATTATATGGCTGATTCTCATCTTACAAATATTTATGATTAAAAAACATCTCACGTTCTTGAAATTACCAATAAAACGGCAATAATGATACAGGGTTCCTATACCTTATGACCAAAGAACTTCCATGACTCTGACAAGTCGCTTATTAAAGACAAAATCATATTATAGAAATTGCTCTATAAACAGCCATTCAGAGCAAATGAAAAGTGCTGAGATTGACTATTTACAACAGTCATTTCCATGATTATATTTCATAATTTATTTTATTTATAGAAATTGCATTGGTAAAATGCAATTTAGAGCCAATGAAATATTTAAAAGTCCTGAGAATAAATATTCACAAGAGACATTTTTATGCCTATTAAGTAGACTTAAACCATCTATAAAACAGCACAAAACATCTTTTCAGAGGCAAACTTGAAAAAGCGGCTAAATGTTGTGGGTAAATCTGCTTACGCATGCATCCCTCTAAAGTTCATCCTGTTATTGTTTTGCTATGTGACATTTCATTTGTACTACGTCAATTGGAAAAAGAATACAAATCAGGACGGATGAATCCATCTTAGTTTTTAATACAAGAATAGTCATTTTCTGATACACAATGTGAAGGAAAAACATCCAGGAGTTCGGTTAGACAAGTGAAGACTGACTTTAACACTGAATAAACACAGAAATACATTCGTTCCCATCCACATAAACACACCAAAACATTTCTTGATGTGTTTTAAACACAAACACACAGAAACTGATGATAGTAAGACAAAACACCCCACCAAACCAGAGGACACAACAGAGAGTTTTTAGCAGGTAATCTGCACATTTTCTTCAATGCCCCCAAAATGACACAAATACAAAAAATAAAACTTCACAATCACTGAAGTTCAATCCTTCATAATTCCTAGTTGTATGAAAATGATTCATATGAAAACAACATGATTAAGACTTTTCGTAGACATTCTTTTCCAAGGTGTTAAACTAATGAAGACGTTTGACTCAAAAAGGGCATTTAAACTCCAGCCAACGTTCTTAAAACCACATGAGCCGATCATTTAAGGGATGATTTCACATAAGCCGCACAAAAAGTAATTACCTTCTCCAAATAAATTCCGCTTGATGAACAGAAAAACAGTAGTTAAATGTTCAATGGCTCATTAAATGTCTGTATTTCTGATTCAAGAAATACCCAAAACTGAAAATTCTGTCATTATTTACTCGCCACCTCGAACAACATGAGGATCAGTAAATCATTCCAGAAAAATCATTTTCAGGTGAACTATTCCTTTAAGACTAGTATAAGCTAAACAGTTCTGTGTCAACGGCAGAGCAGGGTCATGTGATCATGAATTTCATTTGCAGATATTGAGGGTCTTAACGAAGTGTCTACTGTAGTTTTTGCACTGATGCTTACATTAATACACTGGACCATAGTTCATTAATATCACTGAATTAATGTAGGAAGTGTGAAAAACTAATAAATAGAGTGATGTAGCCACATGAAACAAACACTGTGCAGGCTGCATTTTTGTTACAAGATTATGTTACTCTCCGTTTGGTGACTTTCCCTTGAGCTCAGTACCCTTGTGTTGTCCTAACACTGGCTGACTTCCGTTACGACATGGGCAAGTCAGAGGATATTTGCACCTGTGATTGGTCAGCCCTTGCACATTCTCCATCTTTACACAATGTGAGTGTGTGGCAGTCCAACTGTGGTCAGATGCCAAGGGGTGAAGTTAGTCAGCGTGGCTTTCATCCTTCACCATGATGCCCATGTACCTATCAGAGACAGAGATTTAAAAAAATAAATAAAACGTCCTCACGTTTCCAGCTTGTTCAAGACCGTGGGACCACTGATGATAGACGCTGCTGATAGCTGAGAAAAAAAGAAAATATAGAGAAGTCTATAATGAGAGCAAAATTACCTATTAGTCAGAAAATCACAGGTGGGAATAGAGCTAATGGCCTGATGCACGTCCATAGGCGATATCTCTCTCGGAGTTCTGTGGAGACAAGAAGAGAGGGATGAAACAAGGATGGGAAAGAGTGAGAGAAATCTCACGGTACATTTGCTATCTTGATAATAATGGGTTATTGACCTTTGAGCATTAAATGAGAGGTCTTATAGTCTTGTCAAACTGCTGCTTTCTGTTAATGTATGAGACATCGACCAGTTCCTGCTTGACTGATCATCACTATAAAAGGCAGTTACAGAAGAATGTATAAAAGCCTGATGAAATATTCTGCTCGATCTGTGTGTGTGTGTGTGTCAGGCATGTGAATGAAGGCAGATGTGCTGAGTAAGTAGAGCAGCTCTGAGCCAATCTCTTCTCTCTCTCTCTCTCAGGGCTGGGCTTTGCTGCTCTACAACTCACATAAATCAGATTTTCATGAGCTATTCTCAGTGCTCTGATAATTACACATTATCATAAAGCACTTTCTCCAACAATCATGATAGAGTCACATTAGATGAAGTTCAATGCTCAGAGTTCATCAAAATTGACCAGGAAATAATAGTACAAGCTCTATCTAAAAAAGAACAGAGTTTAAAACTCTGAATCCTGCTGGTTTACCCATCTGTCCTGATTAATCTTGTACTGGCATTCAGGCGGACACACTGACCTGTTTTGCTGGGATTTCCCATGGGCATTGGCTAAAGACTCCCTGAGGACTTCGTTGGCAAACTGCTCCACAGCCTATGAGAGATTTAGACAACATTCAGCATTGACATGTTAAAAATGCATCAATCATAACAGTGTCCTTATCAGGGAAAATGTCTGTTCTCACTGAAAGTAAAATGAAGTCAAACAAAAGCAGAAAAAAATCATGATTTGACATGGAAAACAGTAACAAAAAGTACATAAAGTAAACCTCTCTCATAAAATATAAACAAATTACTCAGACTATCAGACTATTTACCTTAAGAATCATGGTCTCCACGACAGGAGCAAAAACATTCTTCTCCACCTCCACCTGCTGCAGCGTGACACCGATCTAACACACACACACACACACACCATTACATGTATGACACAGCAGAAAGTCTGGATGCGGTCAGACAGACTCAAAGATCATTTCAATCTCACTCACCTGCTCCGCCGTGTCTCTGATGAACTGGGTCGATGGGCAGCGCCCCAAGAAAAACTTGGGCTCCTGTTCGGCTTCTTCCTGTTCAAGTTTGACTTTGACCTTAGCAGCGTCTATGTCTTTCACGCTGATGATGTCGAGAGGCTCATCATCTTCCTCATCAGGCTCTGCCTTCAGAATCCTCTGAAGTTGCTCCAGACGTTGAGACAACTCCTCACAGCCTGTCAAAGTCGAGCTACACTCTAACAAGCACACAAACAAACGTGTTAGTGTAAAACAGCACACACTTCTTGACAAACAGCTAGTAACTAACAATAAACTAACAATACTCTAGATCTATGGGATCTGTTCCAATCATTTTTATTATTATTATTATTATTAACAATACTATTACCTTTTATCAATAATGATTATTTGTAATGATCATCATGATCATTTTGCCTAATAATCATTATAAATAATATATTAGTATTATTAATTATGAATAATAATAATAGTTTGTATATAGCCTAATATTTATTGTATGACTTATTATTATTATTATTAGTTTATATATTGCTTAATAATTATTATAATTAATAACTATTGTTTATTATTACTACTTCTACTACTGCTACTACTACTAATAATAATAATAATACATTTATAAAGTGCTTTATATTTATTATTTTTATTAACAATAATACTATTATTTTTTATCAATAATAATCATTTGTATTTTGCCTAATAATTATTAAAGTAAAATATATATTTTTGGTAATAATTATTAATCATAATAGTTTGTATATAACATTGTTTATTATATGAATTTATATTATTATGATTATTATTAGTAGTTATATAGTGCCTAATTATTATAATCAACTACCGTTGTTATTATTATTAATATTTTATAAGTGCCTAATAATTATTTATTTTTATTATTATTATTATTATTATTATTATTATTATTATTAATAGTTTGTATAGTGCCTTTTACGAACCCAAGGATGTTTTACTCTTTACAATGACTCTACAAAAGCAACCTAAGAAAGTACATAAATGAAGACCGAAGGAGGCAGGAAAAAAAATTACAACAAACAAGACTCCTTGGTGAGTATCCTCGCCATCTACTGTCTGTACGGGATATTTTCTAAGGCAGCATGCTAAATGAAAATAAACCTCATTAGTGATTAATTTAAAAACACTCATTATGGACAACATCTCCATTAGTGGTCACTCTGTTCAAACAAACAGCACTCACATTGAGGTGCATTATGCCTCACAGTCGATACCATTAGAGTATGATTTCATCACATTGCTAAGCTAATGACCCAACGCTCTATTAGTAAAAAAAAAAAAAAAAAAGAAAAGAAAAAGAAAAAAAAAGGGTGAATTAGTCCGCTGGATGTAACTGGCATGATTTTCAGAACTAAATAAAATATATTTATAATCAAGACCACCTTCACCATCAGTTTATCGGAATGCATTCTGGAATAGCCTTTTCCGCAAAATGTGCATTAAGGGTGCGTTCACACTTGTAGTTCGGTTCGTTTGGTTCATTTGGTCCGGACCAAAGAAGAAGAAAAAACATTTAGTCCTGGTCCGGTTAACGTTCACATTGGCAATTTTATCACCGAACCAAAGGATACTGAACCTTAAGGCATAGGGATACATTCACAACGAACTTACCGAACATCCAAAACAGTGCTGTTTGCTGAGGTAAATGCGCTCGTTGTGTGTGTGTAGCGGTGCGTAGCCTGTATGTGATGGTATTTTGTCAGCTGGGAACTCGTGAAGAGCTTATAAAATGTGTAAAGTAGTCAAAACACCGGCGGGAATCCATCCGTCACACACACAAATGATCTGCTGCGTGGAGACGCGCGTCTGATGCCTGTGATGGGCAAACTCTCAACTATGACAAGAAAAACCGGCATGCGTGAGGATTCTGTCCTTTTTAGGGTCTCGTCTTCCTGTTTTTGGTTCGGTTACATGTCTTTGGTCCGTGTTGCGTTCATATATCATTCGAACCGCACCAGAGTTCGTTTGGAAGCGGGCCGAGACCCATCTTTTCAGCGGTCTCGGTCCGCTTGTTTGGTGCGCACCAGGGTTCGGATGGCAGCGTTCACATATGTTCAAATGAACCGCACTAACCGAGCAATCGCACCAGGGTTCGTTTTAATCGAACCAAACATGACAAGTGTGAACGCACCCTAAATGTGACATAAAATTTTAGCCAAAATTAACTTTACTATCCACCTTCTTCCTACGCCTCATGACGCTTTGAGTAACTTCCGTTATACTCTGGGCATAGCTACGTGGTCTCTGGCCACCATTGTTGTGCAAGCATTTTGATCGCATTAACTTTCTATGTTAAAATAACTATGACACTGGCACAAAGGCCATGCACACACTCCAGATGAAATAAGTTGTCACTTTAACTCTTAATATGGAAAAATTAACAAGCCCAAAGATGCCTATAACAAGTGGACATTGCATTTTGACCAACAATAATTACTGTATTTATCTGCTTCAGAAACATTCCCGTAAACACTGCTTATAGGGATTAGAAGTGAAAATGGGAAACAATTTTAAAGCATCCATGTGAAAGCTAACCTGGAAAGAGACTTGGGGGGTGGGGGGACTGAGGAACAACTCTTAGTGCATTCCAGTGAATTATTCATGGGATATATAGCATATATCGTAGATTAAACCCAAACTGTAAGTGCCGGCTCATTGGGAAAAGGGTGGATAAGGCAGCATAATTCCGATATCTTATGACTGTGCATCTGGAGCATGAGAAGCCTTAAAATGCTGTCTAGGCAGGAAGCTCAGTAGGGATTGAAACAGAGCTGATGTTGAATTTCAGCTGCTTATGACCGAACTATGATTTCTGAGAGCTGAATTCATGCCCAACTCTGAATACTGATTATCTCATCATTATACAGGCTAATGCACCATCACTGAGAGACAGAGAACACTACTGCATTGTCTGTGCCAAGTCTTGTGTAAGTCAAAGCTCTGGATAGCTGATAGAAACAGAGGACATGATGAATTAACCTCAACCACGGGTTCAAAACACACACAAACCCTACTGGACACAAGCATGTGTGTCGTTACATAAAATACACACTCACCCGGTTCACTGTCGATCTGCGTGAGTATGTCCTCAATTGAGTCCTCCTCTGTGCGCTGGGGTTCAGGGTCAGGGGGTGTGTAACCACGGAGACGGCACCAGTGGAGCACCTCTTTAGTTCTGGGTGGCGTGAGGGCCTGAAGCCGAGGGGTTCTCTCTAACAGATCAGCGCACACACGGCGCACAGCCACTGCTCGCTGCAACTACACAGAGAGAAAGACACAAATTAAATGAACACAATCCAAAAGAGTTTACAGAAGTACTCAGACTAGATGAAACACAAACACTCCTGTACCTCTGCAGCTCTGCGTTTGCCAATGTTCCATGAGTAGTACTGATCCACAGAGGTGGCGCAGAATGGATGAGAGTCCTCATCTGTAAAGCACACACACACCTCTGTTGGTCTGGCTTAGGGTAAATTTACATTATTTAAGTGGACTAGGGCTGCACAATTAATCGAAATTAAACCACACGTGATTTGGCAATTGGCTCATTTTTTATGAGCAGCTTGTCAGTAAAGCACAGCTAAATTCTGCTCCATCTGAAAGTCACAAGGCGCTCTCGCACAGAAACTCCAAATATGCCCAGCAGAAGAAAGATAACGCACATAGTTCCAGGAAACCCCTGATTAGCTGAATAAACAGAAGATTGAACCACTTTGATTGATTAAGCATGGCTTATAAACACACAACTATGACAATATATGGTTTATCTGATTTCTTCAAGGCTTTGCGGGTATTTTCATGATAATAAAGTATATTTATAATGCAATGCTAATGGACATAGCCTTTATCACTATACAGAATACTATGAAATAATTTGTTCTGTGCCTTATTCTGTGTAAGAAGCTACATCATCTCAAAGAAGGATGCTATTTATACACTCAAATGACATTATGAAATGAGTTTGGAGTAAAAACACGTTATTAAATGTTGTCTTTTGTTGGACAAGAGGTTCATAAATGTTTCTCATGTTTGGAAAGATGTGTTGCTTTTTCAAATGCATGTTATAAGTGACTCAAACTTGCAGTGTTTTCAGATGGAGCAGCATTTACTACTGATCATAGAGCCATGCTTCTCTGACAAGCTGCGTATAAAAAAAAATAATCACAGCCTTTACGATTTCATAATTGATTGCACTAAGCCAAATGGTTTAAGTGGGAATTCAGGGTAGTTTTGATTAATCGTGCAGCCCTAAAGTGGACTAAATGATTGAAGAATGCTGGTATATGTCTGTCATGTCACTGGAAGAGTTATGACATTTTGATTAAAATGATGGTTCCAAAAAAAAAAAAAAAAAAGAAAAAAGAAACACGCCATCTTTAAAAAAAAAAAAAATGGGGTTACTATGATTTTTTTTAAAGAAATGTATTACATTTATTCAGCAAGGATGCATTAAATTGATCAAAAGTGAAAGTAAAGACTTTTACATTGTTTGAAAAAATTCTAAAAATAAATGCTGTTCTTTTTATCACAGGAATAAATTACATTTTAAAAAACATAAAAATAGAAATGAGTTATTTTAAATGGTAATAATATTTCACAATTTTACAGTTTTTACTGTATTTTTGATCAAATAAATGCTTGGTGAGCATAAGAGTTAGTGAAAAAACAAACTAACCCCAAACTTTTGAAAACCAGTGTAAGCATGGATGAATAACATGCCTTGAACTAGGGTGAATTTTCATTTCATGCTGACTTTAAAAATCTTTGAAGTTAAACTTACTTTTCTCAGGGATAATCAGAGGAAATTTCTTCACTATGGCCGTCAGAAGTTGTGTCATGTTCTCGATGTGCTCCGTACTGAAAGAGATTAACCATTTTTCAACAAATACGTTCACAAATATTACAAGCTTTCAACATTATAAAAAGTTAAAATGAGAGTTTCCTGCACTGACATTGAGCAGCAGTGTTACCCCACAGCAACACAAGGTTTTTGTTTTTTTAGTTGTGATTTTGCAGACTAGATTGAATGTGATACGAGAGAAAGACTAGTAGGCATTGCAAAATAAAAAAGACAATAAAAATATGAAATCTTTCTCTTGTGTTTTACTCATTAGGTTGTAGTGCCACAAGTTTGAATTGGTCAGAAAAATTGCTTGCCAAGTTAGAATTGGTCTGAGCGAATAAAGAATTAACTATTTATTCACTCCAGAAAATGCAAGTCATTACTTTTAGTGAAATTTCAAACTCAAAAAGTCAGCACTATTTTAAAGAATCTTTAAGATCAATTTTTTTTTTTAAAGTTTCATGACAATTACATCAGTATTACTGCTGACTAGTTGTTGCTATGACAACTTTAATTAAAAAAATTACAATGGTGAATGTGCATATCTGTGGGTGTCAATGGCCATCTGCAGAAACAGAATCCTTAAGGAAACGCAGATATTCAGATCAGGACTGAGACACATTGTGTGTGTGCTTCTTACTTGATGAGTTCATGTGTTGTAGATTCCATGCCCTGTTCTTCTTTAATAGCAGCTGTGTCTGTGGATGTAGGGGTTGTCACCAGGGGAGCAGAGGTGGGTGCTGAAGAGGCTGGAGCAGATGTTTGGGGTACTGGAGTCGTACAAGTGGAGCCAACCAAACCAGGTTCAGTTTTAACTATGTAACGTGACAAGCACAACAGAGGTAAAGAAAAAGTATGAATTCATTGGATTGAACAGCTATACATGAATAACACCTTGACGTCATTTCCACTGTATGAATGTGTGTGTGTGTGTGTGTGTGTGTGTGTGTGTATGTCTTACCTTGTGCTACAGGTGTGGATGTTGAGGAAGCAGTTCCTGAGCTCGTGGTTGTGTTGCTGCTAGATGCTTTAGCACCAGACGGCACAACTGAAACAAAACATACATAGGTTTACTTTATCAGTCTAAAGTTTTTATTCAGTAAGTTTTTTTTTTTTTTTAATGCTTTTATTCAGCAAGGATGCATTAAATTGATCAAAAGTGACAGTATAGACATTTATAATAGTACAAAAGATTTCTATTTTAAATAAATACTGTTCTTTTGAACTTTCTATTCATAAAAGAGCCCTGAAAAAAACGTATCACGGTATAAAAACAAACTGCTATGTCAGATTGCTGATTTCAAGCTTTTTCAGAGCAGCACTTTTTGGACATCCAGAAGTTATTACTACACACTCAAGTAATTTTGGTTGGCCATTTAAAATTTCTTTCTGTCTATTTCACCCATCGAATAGCTTTACAAAAGCTATTGTAACAAAATGAACAGCACAGAACGTGCCTTAGTAATATGATTGATATTGTATCTATGATACAGCTAACTAGGCCTGAAGGAAAAATCTTTTCTGGATAGTCCCGAATGAGTCCGAGGCACAAGGGTAAATTGACTTTGACTTTATTATTTTTGGATCATTACTAGACAAGCCATAATACAAAAGTATTCTATATTAGTCTGCAGTATTCATTTTTTATCTTGGTAATTATCTGCCACCTTGGATAAAAGCATCTGCTAAATGCATTAATTTAAAAATGTAAATCTGGGGTCATCTGGGATACCATTAGCACCAATAATTGCTTTTAGGTTTACTTTAATTGCTTCAAAGGCAACAAAAATTGCTTTTCTGATCATGGGAGACCAGCAGCAACACAATGTGTAGCCTTAAAGGGACAGTTTAACCAAAAATGAAAATTCTGCCATCATTTACTCACCTTTAAGGTGTTCCAAACCTGTATAAATTTCTTTATTCTGCTGAACACAAAAGAAGATATTTTGAAGAATGCTGGTAACCAAACAGTTGAAGGTAGCCACTGACTTCCATAGTAGGTAAAAAATACTATGGAAGTCAATGGGGTCGGTCAACTCTCTGGTTACCAACTATGGAAGTAAAATAATGCCAAATGTTTTTGAAATAAAAAGCTTGTTGAATTGCACTATTTGAAAAAAAATATGCATTACATTAGCTGTACTTGCATTTAGATGCACTGTATTTTTAAGGCTTGCATTTTTATGGGCTGAAATTCAACATGGTCGTATATTTAGGCTGTGAATATTTCAATTAAAAATATTTCACACACATTTTCATTATTAAAAATTCAATAATTCATATTCACCTTTTAGATTTCACTTCCAAAATATTCATTCTGTTTAAAAATACAACCTATAAAATTCGACTAGCAATTTTCAGTCCATTTTATTTCGCTTTACAAATTCGCTTCCACAAATTCAGTGGCTCAAATTCGGCAGAAAATTCAACATTTCACATCCGGGAACTGCAGGAAGAGCAGTAGAGTGCCGATGCATCATCTCTATCTGCTGTTAGTCTTCTTCACCAGCAGGTGTCGCTAGCGGCTGTTTAGGAAGACCAAAGCAACACTAGTAAGTCATCATTCATTCATAAAAACGGATTTACAGAAATGGAGCAAGTGGTAAGTGAATGTGTGATGATTATCAGGGCCAGTATAAATGCAGAAAAGCTGATAAAGACACAAAAGCTGCATTTATGTTTAATTCAGTGTATTTACGCTTACTTTCCCTGTGTAGCTACAGCTTTCTCTCCAGTGAACAAGATAACGTTATTGCCCGATGCTGGTGTACAGATCAAACGTTAAATCTGAGATATACATATATTTCTCTCTGTTGATAAGTTTCCTTAAATTTATATCGCAGCGCGGTGTTGTAATAATAGGGTTTCCCTCATCCGTCATAGGATTCCCCTGCCATCAGGACATATAAACTCTTAACACAGCTTAATGGACTCGTACAGTGATATAAAAGACCAAACTCGCACCTCATTTGTGATGTAGGTTAGACTATATAGGCTCCAAGAAAGCAGATACTGGCATTAAGTTGATTTGACGCTGAACGTTTGATTATAATATTCGCAAATTTAGGGACCGTCTCTAAAGTTACGAAATTCTGTATTCACGTTTCTACCTTCAATAGCATTTAAAGAGAATGACTTAGTCACAAAACCAACTCTAAAGTGTTTATCTAGGTGTCAGGTATAATGCAAACCTTTTAGATTATTGATGTTTATTAAAATAAAAGGTAACACTTTATATTAAATAGTTGATATGAACGAACAATGAACTGCACTTCTACAGCACTTACTAATCTTTGTTAATGTTAATTCCAGCATTTACTAATACATTATTAAAATCAAGAGTTGTATTTGTCAACTTTAGTTAATGCATAGTGAAGTAACATGAACAATGAACTGCTGTATTTTTATTAACGTTAACAAAGATTAACAAATACAACAACAAATGTGTTGCTCATGGATAGTTCACATTAGTTAATACATTATGAACCTTACTGTAAAGTGTTTCCAAATAAACTGTCAAGTAATATGTAAAGATTGCTATGTATTTCACTACTGTATTGGATAATTAGAAGCTCAATAACATTTGATGAGAATGATTTACAATCACCAAAACTACCTGTGAAGTGTTCATCTATAGGTGCCAGGTCGAAGAGTGATGCACCCTTCTCTCTCTCTCTCTCTCTCTCTCTCTCACACACACACACACACACACACACATTCAAACACACTCAACTCAAAGTACATGCACATATACTTTTTCTTTTTTTTACACATTCATCACACAATTAGTTCTACTTTGTTAATTTTATTTCTAAATTTTATTTAAAATTTGTATAAGCAGGATAATCTATGATCAGGTAAAATAAAAAATGAACAAAGTAAAAAAAATTGTGTGATGAACATGTAAAAAAAAAAAAAGAAATAGTATATATGCATGTGCTTTGAGTGAGGTGTGTTTGAATATGTATATGTGCATGTGTGTCTACAAGATTTTGGTAGAAGGTAGAAACGTGAATACCAAATGTCGTAACTTTAGAGACGGTCCCTAAATTTTCGAATATCATAATCAAACGTTCAGCGTCAAATCAACTTAATGCCAGTATCTGCTTTCTTGGAGCCTATATAGTCTAACCTACATCACAAATGAGGTGCGAGTTTGGTCTTCTATATCACTGTACGAGTCCATTAAGCTGTGTTAAGAGTTTTATATGTCCTGATGGCAGGGGAATCCTATGACGGATGAGGGAAACCCTATTATTACAACACCGCGCTGCGATATAAATTTAAGGAAACTTATCAACAGAGAGAAATATATGTATATCTCAGATTTAACGTTTGATCTGTACACCAGCATCGGGCAATAACGTTATCTTGTTCACTGGAGAGAAAGCTGTAGCTACACAGGGAAAGTAAGCGTAAATACACTGAATTAAACATAAATGCAGCTTTTGTGTCTTTATCAGCTTTTCTGCATTTATACTGGCCCTGATAATCATCACACATTCACTTACCACTTGCTCCATTTCTGTAAATCCGTTTTTATGAATGAATGATGACTTACTAGTGTTGCTTTGGTCTTCCTAAACAGCTGCTAGCGACACCTGCTGGTGAAGAAGACTAACAGCAGATAGAGATGATGCATCGGCACTCTACTGCTCTTCCTGCAGTTCCCGGATGTGAAATGTTGAATTTTCTGCCGAATTTGAGCCACTGAATTTGTGGAAGCGAATTTGTAAAGTGAAATAAAATGGACTGAAAATTTCTAGTCGAATTTTATAGGTTGTATTTTTAAACAGAATAAATATCTTGGAAGTGAAATTTGAAATATGAATATGAATTATTTAATTTTTAATAATGAAAATGTGTGTGAAATATTTTTAATTGAAATATTCACAGCTTAAATATACGACTGTGTTGAATTTCATCCCATAAAAATGCAAGCCTTAAAAATACAGTGCATCTAAATGCAAGTACAGCTAATGTAATGCATATTTTTTTTCAAATAGTGCAATTCAACAAGCTTTTTATTTCAAAAACATTTGGCATTAATTTACTTCCATAACCAACATTCATCAAAATATCTTCTTTTGTGTTCAACAGAAGAAAGGAATAGAGGTTTGAAACAACTGAGTAAATGAAAACAGAATTAAATTTTTTGGGTGAACAATCCCTTTAATAACTTGAATAACTAGATTGGGTGGACTATGTAAAGTACTAAATAACTAAATCTGTTGCACGGTGATGATATAGTGTCTATCGATAAACATTTTGCTATATTGTAGTATGTAAATAACTATATTTATATTTACTATATATTATCTGGAAATAACATTTTTCATTTTGTGAAGTTACATTTTGTTCATATTGGCCACCCCTAGTGCTAATTTAAGCCGGACACACATTTAACGACTAGCTAAAACCTTCTAAGACTGTGCTCAACATACAGCGATTGTTTCCTGCGACTGAAGCAGATTTATATACTTACACATGGAATTTGAACACCGACTGGGGCGCAGACTGAACGCAACTGGCTCTGACTGGATGTGTTTGAGTGCGATCAGGCATAAGTATCAATTTACATTCATAATCGGCCTTACAATCGTTAGGTGTGTCCCCGGCTTTAGTGAAAACCATCATTCCGACATGACTAAGGTGACATTAAAGTGTTTTTTTATGTTCTGATTCATACAATTCCTGTTGTCTTTCATAGATGTTAAGAGCACTCAAGCCTGCTATTTCTCAATTACTGAATCCTGTAATCTCTCAATTACTTTCTTCCTTACTCATATCCCTATCACTATGACAACAGCTTGCATATTGGCCTGTCTTCCTGCTCTGATGTACTGATGTACTGTATTCATTCAACAATAAATAAACCAAACGGAGGCAGCTTCCACTGCCATGGTGCCACACAGATCAATCTAAAACAAAGCTAGCAAACAGGTAGACAGAACGCAAAATGAGAAAATGAAAACCATATCTCACAGGAAAGTATCTCTGGAGCTCTTTTCACTTATTACTGTCATCGCTGATGAATGCTAAACAAAAACAAACATCTCTGATAAATACAATCTGGCAGGCTTAACATGGCTGACAAAAAATGTCAGTCCATGAAGGCTGGCAGAATAGAGGGTATGCATCGACGTCAATTTCCCGCCGAAAACGCGTTCCCTCAGTTGGACTGAGTGGCAAAAGAACCTGCTGCGTGACTGGATTTAATAGGGGAAACTGCGAAAACGCGAGTAAAACTAACGAATTACACTAAAGGTTGGAATTGAATGTTTTCCTTACAACTTGTCAAATAAACCTAATCCATGGATACTGACATGCAGCCAGGAGTCGTGTTTCCTGATATTTACATGTGTCTGATTTCGACGGTGGGGAGACACACAAAGGAAATCTGCCTGTGAACGCTTTATATAGGTAGATTTAAATCCGCGTAATCACTTATATCAATGTTATATCGTCATATTGTCCAGCTCTAAAACATATATAGTTTTATAGTATAGTTTTTGTCAGTGCTGTGTATTTAAAAACACCCAATTATGCAGAATATAAGATGGTAAATATTTAATTAATGAGTTGTCAACATAATATATAACAATATATACGGTATGATTTTACCTCAAAATCCAACAATTTGACACAAAATGATAACTGCAAATCCATGTTACTCTGCTGGAGTCGAGCTGTTTCTCTGAATTGCAGCAATCCATTTGCTTTTTTTTCTGTAGCTTTCGCAAGTTTTTAAATATATACCTTGGGTTTTGTGTCAAAGGTATTTATACAGTCAGTCGCAAAGCTCTTGTCCGTTTTGGACGTGTTTTGTGTGTTTTTCGCGACGTTCACACTGAAAACCAATGCTGCCGCTCAGTCTTTTGCCACTCAGCGGCGTGACCGCTGTCGCAACGGTCGACGGTGACGTCACGTGCATACCCTCTATTAAAACTCCACAACCTGAAACAGCCCATCACAACATGCAAGATCACCTTGCTTAAGATCACAAATGTGATGAATCATGGATCAAAACCTACAATCTTTTGGTTATCAGCCTTGATCTACAAGTGACCTCTCTAGGTTTTGGAACAGAGATTATGTGTCAAAGTAGTTAACTAGAGCATGAAGTTGAAAATAAGAAGTCTAACTTGAAAATATTACAGACTCATAGCCTTCAGGACTTTAGAGAACAGGAGTGTGAGTAAGGCTGTGTGGGTATCAGAGGAACTGGGTGCTGTTACCTTTGCCAACAGGCATCAAAATAGTCTGCAGTGCCGAGGACCCACTGCCCACACTGAGCTGCTTCAGCTGATTGGCTGGGATGGTGAGAACCGTCTGCTGGGAACTGGACTGAGCTGGGTGCAACTTCAACATACCTGCAAGTGAAGAGAATCAATATGTGAACAAAACTGCAGCCACAAATCTCAACAAAAGATGCATTTCAAGCTATGGATGGATGAACTTTATGGCAATTAATTCAGAGAAGGGGTGGACAGCTTGCATTATCCAAAAATATGCATTTTTCATTTTTCCATTCACGAATCATGATACAGTTACTGTAATATACAAAGTTATAAGACTGTTACATACTACCCACCCCTAATTCACTGTGTTGAGAAATATTTATTTCACTCCTGAAACTTAATGGCCATTCAGTCACCAGATTACATTTTATGTAATTACATTTGGGATCTGTGAGAGCTTTAGCGGTTTTTCATTCTAAAAGTGTGGTCATATTAGCAAAATTTTGTGTGCAAAAAAGGTCCATTGTCTACTGTCAATAGTGCAGCGATATATGAAGCACAGCTCACAAAGAAGTCACTTTTAAACCAAGCAGCTTTCTGTTAGTCAGTGCTGCAAATTCGCATCACCAATTTGAACCAGTTGTGAAATCTGCATGGGGAAATCTTTCACCCTCATGCGAAATTCCAGATGATTTGGACTTCTATTAAAATTACTGGATTTTGCTGGCAAAAACTGTAAATGTGGTAAATGTGACTGCACCTTAAAGGATTAGTACACTCCAGAATTAAAACTGCCTGATAATTTACTCAACCCCATGTCATCCAAGATGTTAATGTCTTTCTTTCTTCAGTCGAAAAGAATTGAAGGTTTTTGAGGAAAAGATTCCAGGATTTTTCTCCATATAGTGGACTTCAACGGGGGACCAATGGGTTGAAGGTCCAAATGCTGTCTTGTAGCTGTCAGGAGAAAAGAAAGCTGATGCTCTCCGTATTTTTTTCGTCGTCTCCAAGCGTTTATATGTAAATTGCGCAAGCTTATTTTGTGATTAAAAAGTATATACATTTTTATTTATTTAACGATCGGTTCGCTTAATTTCTTTTCGACTAGGGCATTTCGTCAGTAAAGCTGGTTCCCTGATTACCGCCATCACCTGCTTTCAAATGGAGCGGCATTTAATAGACAGAGCCGTAGTTCACTGACAAGCCACGCAATATCGCGTTCGTTATCGAAGGCGATTCATCTGTGATAATGAACGCGATATTGCATAGCTTGTAAGTGATCTACGGTTCTGTCTTTTAAATTCCACTCCATTTGAAAGCAGGTGATGGCGATTTCGCGGTAATCAGGGAACCGGCTTTACTGACGAAATGCGCATGACAATCGCATACGGTATATCGCCCAGCCCTATTTTCGACTGAAGTAAGAAAGACATGAACATCTTAGATGACATGGGGGTGAGTAAATTATCAGGAAATTTTAATTCTGGATTGAACTAATCCTTTAAGGACAAAATATTTGGCAACTCTGGCAAGCAGATGACTGATTACCTGAGATGGTGGCAGCAGTTTTCCCACTGAGTGTTCCTCCACCAATCAGTGAGGCTGCAGTAACCAATGAGGGGCTGGAGCTTTTGGACCCACCCACAACAGATGACCCCGCCCCCTTTGACAGACTGATGAGAGGCATGTTGACGGTCTTAGCGACTGTGACTACGGCTCCAGTGCCAGAGGCAGAACTCTTTGCTGTGTTGGCGGCAGAGCTAGCGCTCTTGGCCGCACTGATCACCGCAGCTTGATTGGCAGCTACAAGCACAGGGTGCTGCGGTGGTGCTTTAGCTGTCTGAAGTAACGGCTGAGTGGAGGATGCTCCACTGGCTTCTGCTGACTGTACAGGAAAAAATATTAGAGGGACTGTAGAATGACAAAGTGGCTTGAATATATCAACTTTGTGACCCATGCACAAGACAAGTTTCCATAATGTCAAAGCAAGAGATTGATGGTAAGGATGGAGCTACCTACTGAGTATGTCAATTCTCAGGTCAATGTGTCATGCCTTGTCAGACAATATAGAAAAAAGTTACATCCATTACCTGTTGAGAGGTTGGTGTGGAACTGGGAGTTGTTGGGGTTGAGCTTGTGGCAGTGATGACACCTCCCGTCATTCTCAGGGTTGTTGTGCCTGGTTTGTTCAGGTGACTTGCAGCGGCAGCTGTTACCATCTTCACTGAGCCGTCTGACAGCTTCACCTGAGAACCTTGAGACCCACCCACCACCTGTCAATCAAACATTAAGAGAAAGAAATTGAAAACCCCAAAAATGCATATATAAGAAGCTAATTTAAACAGATTGAGCCTTAGGCCCTGTGTCCAACTGGTATTGAAAAGTGTTTTGGTCAATCGGATCACAAGTGGATGATGCTAAATACAGGTGTAAACGGGGTATAAAAAATTTTGAGCTTGTCCACTTTTTACCACTTCCAGAGGTATAGTCGAAAACACGTGACCGTATTGCTTTTGTAGTGGAAATGCTTATGTGGTCGAACGCGTTCAAACTGCCACTAAAGTCCGCCAACTGACTTAGTAAATACTATGGAGCACACTAGCCAGACAGGATTTAAACATTGTTGACTGAAGACCCAAGTTTGGTTTGAAGATGAAAAACGTACCAATCACCATTCTGGGCTTGTGGCTGTCTGGAGAAAAGAAAGCTGATGCTCTCTGTATGGTTTTCTGTCGTCTCCAAGGATTCATATGTTTTTTCTCCATTAGATCAAAAGATCTGTAAAAACCCATACATGTACCGCCCATAGACCCTCCTCTCGAATAAATCAGGACAGAAGTGGTAGAAAGTGGACAAAAGAAACGGATTAAAATATCAGGTGTAAATGAGTATGTATCTCCCTCGTCCACTTGTGATCCAATCAACCAAAACATAATACCAGGTGGAAAAGGGCCTTAGACTTGCATGTAATGCATTTAGATTTAATGCATTGTTCACAAAAACAAGTGCAATGATTTAGCAAGAAGACTTGTTTCTCACACTCATTCTTGCATGTTCAGTTCCTAAGGCCCATCTCGTTCCTTTTAATATTCCTTCTCTCTCTCTCTTAAGTACACAGCAAATACCCTTCAAACACAAATACTCCAGCACAACCTCCAGAGTACTCAAGTATGTCAGGTGCTGAACGACATGTATAATCATTTTACTGTACACAAACAATTTCTAGCAGGTCTATCACACCAGAGAAAAAGGACTGATTTACTTGTGCTGAAGGCGATAAGAATTATTATAAAAAAATTATGAGCAGAAATCATGGTGCCCTATGTGCTGCACTTTATGATGAGAATAATGAGGGCAAGATTCAAATTGATAATTAACAAGAAGAAAGGTAGCAAAATAAGGAAGGAAGGAAAGAAGGAAGAGAGGCATATGAGCGTGTGTTTACAGGTTGAATTACAGCTCAAATGTCAGCTGCAGGCATACTCATTAGCCTCTATCTGATAATCAGGACACACACACACATATAGAAAGGGCTCTAGAGAGTGTGAGCTCTTCAGAAGAGGCGTTGTGTAACACTAATGAAAGTGCAGCAAGTGGAAAAAAAGAAAAAAGATAAAGAAAGATCAATGAGATGGAGAGAGAGAGCGAGAGAAAGCAAGAAATCAATGATGGAGAGGGAGGAAATGATGGCAAACCCCTGAATACGTTTGCTTTTATATAGTAGCTAAACTGATCCCACTCCTTCTGGGTCACTGTGAGTGTGTGTGTTTTAACATTTAATTTCTTTATTTTATTAAAGCTAACTATGACTGTTTTAGCAAGAGAAATTAATCTGCTGTTGAATTCATCTCAGTGTTTTCTGCATCACTATCTACAGACCCACAGAGAAATTATATTTTGAATTGTGAGCTTGTATGCTGAATGTAATTAAGTGTTAAATGGGGTCAGATATTGTGAAATAAAGGCAAAAGATCTTTCAAATGCATTACCTTGCATGCAAAAACAAACCTACAGCATGACCTAAACACTTGTCTATTATCTGGAATTATCCAAATAGTCACCCCAGTTTGGCTTTCTACTTTTTTTAGATAACTGCAGTGAACTTGCATGCCGATTTTCTTCATCCCTTCTCATCAGAAGATGCTCCTGTCGAGGTGTTAACTTCAGTGGACAACCTGGACGTCACTGTGAGATGGTTGCAGTTCCATCTTTTTACAATTTTTATACCACTTTTGCTACATCATTCTGACTGATAAGTAAAACTTTGCTGATCTTCTTGTAGCCTTCACCTTTCTGGTGTAAATAAATTACTTTCTTTCTCAGGTCTTGTGACATGGTTCTCTTCCATGTGGTGCCATTGCTGACAGCATGAAATGGGAAGGGGTTTTAAAGGTGCCCAAGAATGCTTTTTCACAAGATGTAATATAAGTCTAAGGTGTCTCCTGAATGTGTCTGTGAAGTTTCAGCTCAAAATATCCTATAGATTTTTTTTAACTGCCTATTTTGGGGCATCATTAACTATACACTGATTTTGGCAGCGCGCCACCCTTTTAATTCGCCTGCTCCCTGCCACACGAGCTGTCGACTATATTACAGTGCATTTACAAAGTTCACACAGCTAATATAACCCTCAAATTGATCTTTACAAGATGTTCGTCATGCATGCTGTATGCATGCTTCGAATTATGTGAGTAAAGTATTTATTTTGATGTTTACGTTTGATTCTGTGTTAGTTTGAGGCTATGCTCTGTGGCTAACGGCTAATGCTACACTGTTGGAGAGATTTATAAAGAATGAAGTTGTGTTTATGCATTATACAGACTGCACGTGTTTAAAAATGAAAATAGCGACGGCTCTTGTCTCCGTGAATACAGTAAGAAACGATGGTAACTTTGACCACATTTAACAGTACATTAGCAACATGCTAATGAAACATTTAGAAAGACAATTTACAAATATCACTAAAAATATCATGCTATCATGGATCATGTCAGTTATTATTGTTCCATCTGCCATTTTTCGCTATTGTTCTTGCTTGCTTACCTTGTCTGTGCACAGATCCAGACGTTAATACTGCCTTTCCTTGTCTAATGCTTTGAACATTGGCTGGCATATATGCAAATATTGGGGGCGTACATATTAATGATTCCGACTGTTACGTAACAGTCAGTGTTATGTTGAGATCCGTTTGTTTTCCGGAAGTCTTTTAAACAAATGATATTTACATAAGAAGGAGGAAGCAATGGGGTTTGAAACTCAATGTATGTCTTTTCCATGTACTGAACTCTTGTTATTTAACTATGCTAAGGTAAATTCAAATTTTGATTCTAGGGCACCTTTAACACCCTTTTACAGTCAACTGTCTGCTGGACACCTGTATAATAAATAATTAGACTCACCATTGGTTGAATTCATGTTAAAATAGACATTTGTAGTCTAAAATTTTGCTTTGCTCCAGAGACTTTCAGTGGGGTGTACTCATTTTTGCATTTTTGCAATCACCCTAATCTAAGTTATATTATTAAACTTACTTTCATGTTATAAGTTAAACAAAACTTAGTTTTGTCAACATTTTGGAAATTGTTTTTGTGGTCATTGAGATATTGTTTAAAATGTTACTTTTCAAAGGGGGTGTACTCATTTACGCTGAGCACTGTATATAACTATATAAAGTAGAGGGGAAAAAACTAAGAAAAATAATTTCACAGATATTATTAAATCCTTACTTTGTTACAGACCTGAGCCAAAATGGCTGCCTTCTGTCCTGCTGTGACCCGAATGGCTTGTTGAGTACTGGAAGCAGGACTCGATGCCACATGACCACCAGAGCTCTGTTTTCCAGAGCCCCCTGGCTGGCCAACCAAAAATGTGCCCTGAAAATCAATAGTGACTTTGTCAACGTAACACAAACTGACAGGGAAAGGCTTTTGGGATGTGTGTGTTTATTACTGGACATTGCTTTGGACAACAAGAGCACATACTGAGCTAAACACATTTAATAGAGGTCATTTAAAGAGAAGTGCAAGAGTTACTGTGCGAACAAAGTAAAAGTACGAGTAAGATTTCAAATTATAGTTGTTTAAAGTGAACTAAATAGTATGTCAGGATCCATTCTACAGAGTTAGTGTGTGTCAAAATCTTGACTTTAAACAATTTACAGCAAAGACTATTACCTGTGGAGTCTGTTTAAGGATGTAAGAAGTATAAGATAAATTGGAAGGCAGGCTGCCAGACCCTGAGGAACCACTGGAGGAATGCGACCCTCCAGAACCAGAACTCTGGGACTGCTGGCCTACAGACAGAGACAACAAGAAAAATGAGATCATTGAGACTAAAACACTAGATGTAAACAGGTCTCAATGTGTCTCCCTTGACTACTTATGATCCGATTGCCCAAAACATATCTTAATACCAGGTGTAAACGGATCCAGAGAGACAATGATAGCTCCCAAATCCCATGATACATGTAGCGTGTCAGTGTATGTCTGACCTGCGCTGTGTGAGGCTCTCAGAATGGCTCCCTGTGGGATCAGTAGCAGTTTGCCCTTGCCCGATGGGTTCTTGCTGTTGGTGGTCAGGTAGAGTTTGGTGCCTGGAGGCAGATTGGCCAGGTTTGCCAAGTTATTTGCTGGCAGTTGGAGGGTGGCCATAACTAAAAAATAAAAATAAACAAATCACACACACAAAAAAACATTACAACAAAGATAATCATATTATAGAAGGAAATAGTACAGTATCAGAGAATGATGTCTGTATAGGAAAAAGAGACTAGGGAAGTTGCAGTAAATATCAACTTGACCTTTTCCTCAATGAAAGTAACTGAATGGCTCTGAACCGTATTAACTACTTTCATGGTGTTTTTGTCCTTGTCAGCACATGGCGGTTATATGTTTTCATTTCATGGGAATAGCGTGAAATACTATTCAAAAGTTTGGGGTCAGATTTTCTTTTGAAAGAAATAAATCCTTTTATTAAAGGGTTAGTTCACCCAAAAATGAAAATTTTCTCATTATCCATGTGTCAGGTCAGAGTTCACTCTTCCACCGCAAATTGATGCATACGGTCGACTGGCGGAAGCTAGTTATTTGAGACTATAAGTTTTAAATATGGATATTTTTCTTACAAAAACCCTTTGCCTTGCTTCAGAATGCCTTTTTTAACTCCCTGGAGCCATATGGATTATATTTATGATGGATGGATGCATTTATTTTTGGCTTCAAAATTTACATTTACAATTTATATGATACATTTATTACATTTACAGTTTATATTTATATTAAAATAATGAAATAATGAAATTAATGAATTAAAAAACAAAAAAGTTATTTTAAACTAATAATATTTCACCCAATATTAGTGTTTTTACTGTATTTTGAATGCTTTAATGAATGGCGAGCATGAGACTTCTTTCAAAAACATTAAAAAAATATTAATAACTTTTCAAAATTGATAATAATAAGAAATGTTTCTTGAGCACCAAGAATATTAGAGTGATTTTTGAAGGATCATGTGACACTGAAGACTGGAGTAATGATGCTGAAAATTTAGCTTTGCATCACAGGAATAAAATACATTTTAAAATATATTAAAATATGTACATTTATTTTACACTGTATTATTTAATATATTAAATTAAGTACACTACCCTTTTTTCATTCTTTTGTGCTTCATGAAAGAAAAAGTCATACTTTGGCACAACATACGAGATGAGTAAATAATAATAATAATAATAATATAATTGTTGTTGTTTTTTTTGCTGAACTGTCCCTTTAAGGGTCAAATTAGTAAAACTATTTTTGTTGCCGTGCAACCTCTATTGACATTATATGTGGACTCATGAGACAAAAAGTGTAGAAGATGATTTTGTACAGAATATAGAAACAAAGCTTAAAGTCTAAAGAGTTTAAAACAAGCTTTCAATACACATCCACATATGGGTGTTTTTAAAATTAATCAAACTAAATCCTGTTCCCCCTGTGGCAGCTGGGAGATACAAGTGTCAGACTGAGTAATGGCAATTCCTAATGGTTTATTCAGTGCACTGGCACTGCAGTAAAGCCACACAAACACTTAGATTAGCAGTGTGAAATTCCCCTCTCAGCACAACATCTGCTGATCAACCTGACAAACACTTCTTCAAACACACAAACAAATGTTTTCACACACGCTGCTATTCTGAACATCTTAATTAGCATCCCTGGCAAGACAAATTTCAACTTTCTGAACTTTGCACACATATACACACTTCATCTTCAAAAAATGACTACATACACAATTTTACTTTACAGTTCAGACACATTCATACATCTGAACAAATCACAACCTCCCACAGTGAAATCTCATTGAAATATCATTAGATTACAACTTTGTGCAGTGTTATGTTTTCAGTGAGGACAGAAAAACAACCTGATGCTGATAACATGTCACGTCACCCCTGGTTAAGATTAGTTGGCAATTCATTTTGACTTGTTAAAAAGAAAGACACAGCATAGTAGAGATCAGCCAAACTATATGAGTTACTTTATGGCATGATGAGGGTCAAGAAAAAGTGTATGAACTCTGACCTCCACTCTTGCCACTTCCTCCAGACCCACTTGCTGCTTTGGTAACAGCATGCACCTGCTGTCCCACAATGCTGCTTGCACCGCTGCCTCCTCCACTGACGATCGCCTTAGCGACGCCCTGTGCTACCACTTGCTTTTGTCCCACCACCTTGGACACAGAGGGGCTGGACTTAGCAACCAAGATCTGCCCGCTGCTCATGGAGACCTGTTTGACGGCAGAGCCCAGTGGAATCCCCAACACCTACACAAACACATACACACACACACAAACACACACACACACAGTTACTCTGAATCTGGAAAAAATTGTAACACAGAGCTATCATAAACCAGTCGACTCACTATGCACTTTAAAAAAATATCTCAAAACACATTTGTTCACTGGGGCCTTTCCTTGATTTATTTTTATCATTGTATTGTTTTATCTTATTTCCATTATGTGTATATGTTATTTTCTGTGAATTCTGTGAAAATGCTCATATTTTTAAAATTAAGTATACTTCCATTTAAATGTATGGGGTCAGTAAGATTTTTATATATTTCTGAAGGAAGTCTCTTATGCTCACCAAGGCTGCATTTATCTAATCAAAAATACAATATTATTTTTATTAAAAGAAATATTATTAAAGAAAATAATTTATTTGAAATAGTAATCCTTTGTAACATTAAGGATCTGGACATTTAACTGTAAATGGGCCAGATCGAGGAAATGCATCTGTAACAAATTATATAGTTTATAAAGATCATGTAGAAAATGGCTTGAATTCAAACATTGAGATCTGTGCAGTAATATTAAAAATATGGACTGAAGAGTCAAGAAATAAATGCTTAAGCCTCTATTGTAGAGTATGAGAATTAAGATGTATTTTTTGCGCAAAATGGTGTATTGTAATGTAGATGGACAGTCTCTAAACAGGATGTACGAACGACTTTGACTCTCGGATGCTAAAAAAAGGCTGCCGTAAAGACACAAGTAGGACATCCACAGAGACACAATGACCTGAGATATGTTTAGACCGCATGACCGCATGACCACACTAGCGCACTCCAGTTTCAAAAACTCTCTCAAGACAGGACAGCCAGCATTGAACAAGGGATGGAACTATAGAAATACAGAACTGAAGTATGGAACTAGCTAGACATCAATTTTAGACATCATATGTGGATCGGAACAATCTCTGAGCTTTGATGCTCAAAAGTTTTGGTTAGTAGCTCACTAGGTACTGAAAAACAGCCAAAGAATGGAACAATCTGATTGTGTTTTAGTCAAAAAACTATGAAACATAAAAAGTCAAAATGAACATTAACATAATGTTAAAAACAAAACAAAAAAGCATAAATAAAAACCTTGCTGGGTGTAGCCCCTCCTCCAGCCCCCGCCCCGCTCTGTTTCTGCGGCGTCATGGCTATCATGTGACCGCCCTTCACAGTCACATACTGTTGTTGCTGCTGGGATGTTGCTGTGGAGACGACCTGTTGCTGTGGTGACGGCTGAGTGGGCACCTCTCCTGGTTCTTGCTTGATTATAACCTTAAGACAAACAGACAGTCAGACAGAGAAATTTCATCACTGACACTGTGCGTGTCATATTACAGTGAGATGTGCACTGAAAAACCATCAGTTTGATTCACGGTTCAATTTGAACCAAGATATTATCAGAGATATTGGATGTGAGATCAAATCCAAAGTTAATTTAGTGAATCACAAATTCCCTTAGGTAAGATAAACACACGCTTCTCTGAGGGAGAGGCTGAACACTGAGATGAACTCTGTGAACTTGAGCAAGATTCACCTCTCCTTCCAGCAGCACAGAAAAATACAAACTTACATAAGCTGCGTCTCATTTTGAAGGCTGCGTCCTCTGGAGGTCGCATTTGTCGGTCGCATACATCATCGAGGCCGTCTCAGTTAAGAAAAGTAACAGTTGGATTGCAAAGTAAGTAAGAAATTACAGTATTTTATACCTCACAAGGAATAAGTCAATTTTATTATTTACTTTTCTTAAATAAGACATCCTTGATGATGAATGCAGCCTACAAATGCGACTCCCGGAAGACAGAGCCTCCAAAATGAGACACAGCTACAAACTCTTATTACATCACACAAAACGCACATCATTGCAGTCATATATCACTCATATATACAACGCTCATATTTAAAGACAAATGTCATTCCTTCAAGAAACTACAGTGCAAAAAAAATTGTTTGGACACCTACTCATTTTTTATAATTAATTATTACTATTTTTAACACTTTAGTTTAGACAAACAGTGAAGTCGTAATGGGTTAGTTCACCCAAAAATTAAAATTCTGTCATCACTTACTCACCTTCATGCCATTCCAAACCCCCAAGACTTTCATTCATCTTCGGAACAGAAATATTTTTAATGAAACTGAGATTTCGGTCCCTTCATTGACAGCTATGCAACTGACACTGACAGTTCAGAAAGTTCATAAAGAGATTGTAAAATTAATCCGTATGAATTGAGTGGTTCAGTCCAGACTTGATCACTTCATAAGATGAACAGATTAAATTTAGGCTTTTATTCACATATACATTCATCAACTCAAACATCAACTGTGGTAAATGGAAGTTCAAGCATGTTCGCTTGACGTGCGAAAACCAATGAGGTTCATTCTCGTGTTACTCAGCACGTTTGAGCTTACGAAAGTACCAATGAGGTTTATTCTTGTGTGTTACGCACCACATTTGAGCTTCTGCAAGAAGTTTGTTCACACGTAAAGCAGGTTCAGTTGAGCTTCTGTTTATGTTCTCTGATCAATGTTTAAATGTGAAAAGCCTAAATGAAATCTGTTCATCATATAAAGCAATCGTGTCTCTTCAGAAAATTTGGACTAAAATGCTCAATTCATATGTAATAGTTTTACGATCTCATTATGGATATTTTGTAGCATCAAAGTAGTAGTTGCATAGCTGTCTATGGAGGGACAGAAAGCTTACAGACTTTTTTGTGTTCCATAGATGAACAAAAGTCTTACAGGTTTGGAACGGCATGAGGGTGAGTAAATGATGACAGAATTTACATTTTTTGTTGAACTTATGCTTTAAGACTTCACTTTTAGTCTAAAGAGTTAAAAATAGTAATAATTATAAAGAATGAGTAGGTGTCCAAACTTTTTTTTGTTTTTATTTCGCACTGTAGTTTCCTCAAGTAATTTTCATTTTTGGGTGAACTATCCCTATAATAATTAAGTAGTGATCAAAAATTTTGAACAAATCAAACCTCTCTTATATTTTAACTTTTAAAAGTAATCACCCTCTGTCTAGACACAGTTCATTCTCTTAAGTTCATGAAGGGCATTCTGGGATGCTTTTTAAACAGTATTAAAAGATTGCACATGTATATTGGACATGTGATGGATTTATTCCATAACTTTGTCATTTAAAGAAAAAAAAAAAAAAGTTTGAGAAATTCAGCAAGGAGGCATTAAATTGATCAAGTGTGTCAGTAAAGAAATGTAAAATATTACAAAACATTGCTATTTTAAATATATGCTGTTATTCTGAATGTTCTATTAATCAAAGAATTTAGAAATTATTAAGCAGCACAAATGTTTTGATAGGAAATGTTTCTTGAGCACCAAATCAGTAGAATGATTTCTGAAGGATCATGTGACACTGAAGACTGGAGTAATGATGCTGAAAATTCAGCTTTGATCATAGAAATAAATTACATTAAAAAAATAATAATAATAATTATATATTATATATATATATATATAAACTAAAAAGTTAATTTAAATTATAATAATATTTTACACAATATTAGTGTTTTAACTGTATTTTGAATGGACAAATAAATGGTGAGCATAAGAGACTTCTTTTAAAAACCTTTAAACCCCCCCCCCCCCCCCCCCCCCAAAAAAAAAACAGACACAAATTATTTTTGATTTTTCTGAAGAAACATCTGCTTCCTCCCACAGTATATCCACAACACATCTGTGTTTGTGTGTATGTGTCCTCTGTACAGCTTGCGCAAAAGCAGCAGCATCACGCCACAGATAGATGCCCCATTTTAAACCCTCACACACACACAGCTGCAGCAGACCGCTTACTGCACCGCCTGGCAGTACCTATTAATAACTACCGGTGTTAATTTAGCCCGCAGTGTCCAGAAAACACTGAAACACCCTTAGAGAATAACCCAGATAGAGAGAGAAAGAGAGAAAGATCATCACCTAATTTCAGTGCGTTTCTCATCAGTTCAACAGAAGGACAGACAACCTTTTACTGCTTTAAGTGTCGGTATGATTTAGTCAAACACCATCTTTTTACTTTGTAAAACAGCAGAACAGCAGAACCCATATTAATACAGCTCTAAAGCACAATGACAGACAAATTAATTCATATTTAGGAGTGCCTTCCTCTTACAAGCTCCATTACAGCTCTCTCTGAACATAAATGGGTACTGATTCATCATGTCAATCTGCCTGAAGGGGAACTGATTGTGCCACATTGTTTTCAACTGCCTGTTTTCAATCTGCATTTTATCAATTTAAATTATTGTGATTTCAACTACAATACCCACATAATTTCTACTGAAATTCTATTGTCATCCACCCACTCTTCACTTCAGTCGCCTAATAGAAGCAAGAGAGAGATGCTCACCGCTATGCATGGTAATAAATCAAGCCAGATAATGAAATAAAAGGCTGCTAAAGGGAAGCAAAATACACACACACTCAGAGTAGGTAAATTCTTCTTCAGGAGTTCTAATCAAATGGCTGGACTTCAGCAGTAAGACTGCAAACTGCAATAAAAGCTGGGTTGCATTAAATAAATCCATACACTATGAGAGAAACATATACACTTTCAGTCTCACCTTGACGCCAGAGGACAGGAAGCTGCTGGTGTGAACTTTAGGAGCAGGTGAACGAGCACCATGGGCTGTGCTGCTCTGCTTGGCCGATGGACTGCCTGGGATGAACATGAAAACAGCAGATATAACAAATAGATATGACACTTCATCTGACAAATAATCCATGTTTAATGGAAGTATGTGTTAAAGTCACGATGTAACATTAGTAGTGGAAGTAGCAAACTTTTTTTCTGTATTGTAATTTTCATTTTTGGGTGAACTAACCCTTTAAGATTTTTTCCTAAAGGGTTAGTTCTTTTGTCTGCATCTTTGTGCACAATGGAATTGTGAGTTACTCTGCAGATCAGTGTTTAACCTAAATGTCTTAAGACTTCAGCTCTGTTCTTCTGTGCTCAATTTCAGTATATCTGTGTGAACCGAAAAAACAAAGCAGTTTATTTACTCCAAATCTCATAATGCATATTCTCCCAGGATGGTTGGCATGCTGTTTCTCCAGATTCACAGCCTGATTTTCACAAGCTCTATTCTCCAGTAACACAAAGACAGAGATATTATAGCTCAAGACATGCATGCAGTGATTTTGTGAAGCTGCTCTGACAATCTCTGAAAATTCCTGAAAATTCAAGTCAAATTTCCATTCAATTAGGAAAAGCAATAACAATAAAACAACAAAAACAATAAAAATGACAACAGTTGTCATACTGTTATTTCATTTTTATAAGGTGATTTTCGAACCAAACGATAACGGAATTCATAACGGGAAATGTATTATATAAAACGCAGCAGTGTTTGATTCTGCGAGTGAGCCCATTAGTTACTGAAGTTGAAAACCAACACAAAAGATCGCCTCTTCATCTAAAAATGTTCTTCTCCGTGCAAGAATGCTGTCCCGACAAAGCCTTGATTCCCACTCTGCAGTATAACATTCGTATAGTGTTTCCATGTGTTTTGACTCTTGACACATTTAGCCTACTAGACAGTGTTGGGAGATCCAGAAAGAGAGCATGTTTGAATTTACCACAACATTAATGAGAATGTAGTATATAATTTAACCGCTGGAATGATGGCTACATCCGTATAGTATGTCTCGACAGAAACAAATAAAGCCACAATAAGCTTGATGGATGACGGAGGGAAAACTCTAACCAATAAGAGGACAGTTTTACTCGCATGTGATTTGCATAAACATATTTTGGTACACTATGTTACCTTGTGAAAGAGAACCGAACCAAGAAGAAAATGCAAAATTTTATCAAATGAAGTCCCTGTTTCAGAGCAAAACTAACAATCTATAGTTGTGAAAACACCCTAAAATAGCTCTACTCATTTTCATGTAATACAGATACATTTTCCCAGTAGAGAATTTTAATCTCTAGGCAATGCCTTAATAATTCATAAAAGCATGTAGCAGAATATTTTATATGTGGATGTTAGTTTTAACTCAAAGCAGCTGTTTCTTAGATGTTCAGACTTCATTAACGCCTCATTTTCATGTCATTGTATAAATTCTGCACAATATCAGAACACAGCAGAGTCATAAGAGATTGGCTGTGTTTTGAAACCTAGTGAGCTGCATACAAAAACAGAACTGTGATGAGCTCAAATGTTATAACCAAGTGTCTACTGTACCTAGATAGCATTTTAGAGCATCAAAGGCTTGTTTTCAGTTCAAGCATCAAACATATAAAGCATTTTGCCATCACAGGAACATTCAAATTCAGCATTTTTGGTCATTACAGAATTGTTTGAATGCTCATTTTGAGTGTCCTACCTATATTCCAAACATTCTACGATTGATACTAATGCACCTATGAAGTCCCACAATGCTAAATAGGCAGCCTATTTGGTTTTGAAACACAGTCATTTTCTAAAGCCTGAGAAAAATGACAACTATGATTTCTACAGTCATGGGGTGGTAAAGTGTTGAGTTTTGAGTAGTATTTCTATGTCTGCTCTTAACATGTCCATAATGGTCACTATGTTGCTTTAGAACCACGGCACAGAGCTCTGACCACCTACACACAATCATCTTCCCTGAGAGCATGTAGGTGTGTTTGTGTGGAGGTTTTTGTGTGCTGTAAAGATGTTGTGTCAGAATGCAGTTATAGGCGATACAGCATATGCGAGAAGCACATCAGTTGTGCAGCGATGGAGGTGGAATTGTTCTCCACACACACACACACACACACACAGTAATGTTACATCAACTGCATACTCCACACACTCCTAAACTCTCAGTGATGTGGTCGCTATGGCAACTTGCTTTTATGATGGCCTGCAAACCCACAGCATGAGTCATGGGAAAGAGTAAAGCACAGAAAGTGTGTGTGTGAGAGAGAGAGAGCGAGAAGGATAAAGAAAAAGAACTGAAGAGGGAACTTGTACTTTTTGATTTGTCTTCATCATTCACTCCTGACACTCTCACAAAGTGTCCTCCCAATGCGCGATGCGACAAATTTCAAGTAAAAAGTAATTTCATTGCCCTTGCTAAAACCAGAACATTGCTGCAAAGCAACAAAAATAACAGCCAATCAGAAGTTTTTTGATGTTGAACATAAGGGGATAAAACAGAAACCCAGCGACCAACATCTTTTTGGATACAAATGATATGATTCATTGTGTGCTAAAAGCGACTGTTGGGTTGTTGGAGAGTATGTACCTGTAGCTGCAGATGCCGACGCAGCCATATTAATGACTTGTCCTGGTTTATCCACAATAATATAGGGGTTATTTATGACTGATGGGCTGGACTTCATATGAACTGGTGTGGATGACGATGTCCGGGGAAGAGGAGAGTGACTAGGGGTGGAGATAGGAGAGCCTGGAACACAAAAATTTTGTTTCTGTAATTAGATTTACAGAGTGATCCTCATAAATTTCTCACCGTGAGAGTTAAACGGACTATAAATCCATAATGCATTACAGAACAGTTTCACATCTTTTCTATGACCTGATTTTTCTTGTCTAATCTTTTTATGGCAAGCCAACTGAGTATGCCATTTAGGGTGCTTCTCAATCGTAAGGATTCTTGAAAGGCAGCCTTTGTTTCGCATCCTTCATTCAGCTGAATTTGAAGGATGCACAGGATGTATCACCCACAATCCTTTGTATACATTCCCATTCACAAAAATTAGTTGGTATTGAGCTTGTCTGAATTTATTATGAAATTTAAGGCAAAAATAATGTTTTTGAACTTCAAAGCATAGATGTTATCTTATGTTTTGGTGTAAATTACTCACTTAACACTAAACTGACAATAATGTAAGTCACTGGGAGATTATAGATGGCTGTGATTCATTGTATTGGATTAATATAAAGCTTTATTACAAAGTCTTGTAATAAAGTATTTTTCCAAAATTAAGTTTTATTAGTATTTACGTGTTGTGACGGTGGGAGAGGGAACACGTATGACGGAGCCATGCGCACTTATTAGACTGTCTCATTCTAGCATTTAATGCTGAGGAGGACTCGAGCCTACAAGCCTCTGAAGGACTGAACTTGGAAGGACGCAGCCTTCCATTTGAGAAGCACCCTTAGAGTCTCCTTGAAATGGCAAACTCAAAACTGTTTGGCTGGCTTTACACAATTTGAATATACAGCTTTTAATGGGAATCACAGTCTTTTGTCTTGAAAAGTCAAATTTTTGCCCAGAACTAGGGCTGCACGATTAATCGCATGAGATTGTGCAGCCCTACCTAGAACTGTCGAAGTTTATGGGTTTCACTGAATCAAACCCTTAGTTGTAACTAAGAGATACAATTGGTAGTTTAGTTATTTTGCATGCTAATCAAATGGCCCATTCCTGTCTAAAGCCGCCTTTTCATCATCTCCACACAACCAAATGATATTCTATTCAACTAAAGTGTTATGCCTTAAAAACTTTACCAATAAATTGGATGAATAATTATCAGAAATCAGAAATAATTATTTTATCATTATTTACATTGATTAGTCCTTGAAAGCCTATGTTTTTTCTTTTAGACATATTGGCAGACATTTCTTTTGTGTGGATATCTTCATATATTCATTATTCATTAATTTTACCATGTTGAATAAGTGGAGGAATGGCTGCTTCACTACCAATTAGAATGTTTAATTTGACTTCCACTAGGGGGAAAAACACAACAATTGTACACAAATGCCAGAGACAGTGGAAAGGCGGCATAAGTGGGTGGTTCTTGGCAAGAATAAAATGCAATGTGGACCACACTTTATAAAAAAGTAGGTCTTGCAAGGCAAGACTAAGACATATCAGACTGAACTCCTCTAAGATCCACTGTCACACACTGACAGCAAATCTATAATGCATTACAGAGGAGTTTCACAAGGTTCTGACAGTCTCCTTTTCTCTATAAAATCGAAACCGCTAGCAGAAAAAAGCCAGAGCAACATGAAAGTGCATGATTTTACTGCCTGCATTTCAACTCTGCTCTTCTCCACCTTCTTTGTGCACCTGTGAGACTCACCAGAAACAATCTTGCAGCTCATCGTGATCGGCTGGAATGATTTCCCGGGTGATTCAGCAGGACTGGGAACTTGCCCTTGTGGAATGATCTTACAGCTGGCCGTGATTGGCTGAAAGGCAGAGTTTCCGTGGGAACCAAGGGTGATTTTCTCAGACCTATTTGACTGTGAAGTTCGTTCAGAACATGAAGAACGCATCGACTCACTCTTGACCGTGACACCTGGAACTGAGGGGGAAACAAGAAAATTGCGGGATTTTTAAGATTCTAATCAACAGATTTAATCAAGAAGTCATTTAAACACATATAACTTCAAGAAGTATCAGTAGGAAACAGCTTAAGCTGTTGTCACAAACACAAAATGCAATTTCAAGTGACTTCGGAAATGAAGGTATAGTCTGGGAAAGATATGTTTTTTTTGGCACAGCTTACACTGCTAATGTAATAAAGTGCATACATCCTACTAATCCTCAAAATAATCCAATTTTAAAGAGGCAGTGGAAGACTTTATAATTCTTTTGTGTGATTATGTGGCAGTCTGGACAAGCATTTGTGTATGTTTTGTCTACCTCTTTCTGAGCTGGGTTGATCATCATGAAGGTGCTGCGAGGGAGAGGAGTGCCGCCGAGAGCCCTGGGTAACTGTGGAGGAGGAGGAGACGGATCCACCCGCAAACGGCAGATGAGAGGAAGATGATGATGATGAAGACGAGGGGGCAAAGGGGATGAAATCGTCGCCCAGTGAGTTTCTGTGGAGCTCAACATCCACCACCTTTGGGAAATAAGACAGAGAAACTGAAAAAATGGCATTTTAAAGATAAATCAGATATAGTTGACACTTGCAATAAACATTGTCATTGCAAAATCATTTTATAACTATAAAACCCCTGCACGCTTACTGTGTCCAGTTTGAAAAGTAATTTTCTGCTCTCTGAGTTCTGTAGCTTAAAAAAACCCTACATCTTTCATCATTTTTTTTTTTTTCCTTTGTGTAAATTGACCTACTACATCCCTTTTATTACACATACTCTGGAAAATCATTTACACAGTTTAGCATTTAATTGTGCATGGACAAAAAACAGATTTGATTTAATTTCTTCCTTTGTTACAGGTAACAACAATAAATCTTCATTGGACACATTCACCCATATAGTTCATTTACCTGACTGACCCTTGCATTCCCACACTAACCAGAAATCGAGTTTTGTGCCTGCCATCCATCATCTTGTAGACTGACATTTTCATTACTATATTCACAATTGAAACCTTGAATTCTCTTCTTAGCCCATTTAGATAAATGACATGTGCTCCTTCTTTAAACTGATAATTATCTGTGATCATTTGCAGACACTATACACAATGTTCTCACTCTCTGAGAGTGCCTTACAGTCCAGAACTCAAACATTTCAACACATTTTGAGTCCCTAATAACACTGATATAATAGGTGATCTGATATAATTCTCCACATTTGTGTGCATAAACCAAAATCTGCTAAATGCTCAGTTTTTTTAATAAAAACTGAATTTAGTTTTTTTTATTTAGTAGTGTATTGATGAAACTATTTAACATAACAGATATTTACATATATTGCACAAGACAATATAATACCTGAATTTACACATTGTGTTAAAAATGTATATATATATTTTTAGAATATTCTTAATATTCTGTGTTGCTTCCTTGAGCATTAATGCATTTTTTCCTTTTGTGATAGTTGTGCTATTGCAGGGTAGTACGGAATAAAAAGAAAACCCAGTTTTAAAGGGTTAGTTCACCTAAAAATTAAATTTCTGTCATTAATTACTCACCCTCATGTCGTTCCAAACATGCAAGACCGTTCATCTTCGGAACACAAAGATATTTCTGAACCACATGTAGGCATCAATGTCACTGCACTTTTCAAAGCCCAGTAAGGTAGTAAAGTCATCATTCAAATAGTCCATGTGACTACAGTGGTTCAAACTTAATGTTATAAAGCGACGAGAATGTTTTTTGTGCACAAAAACAAACAAAAATAACAACTTCATTCAGCAATTTTTCCTCTTCCCTGTCAGTCTCCTACGCAGTTGATGTAGTAAACACAGTGCAGCACTTCCGGTTTCTCAAAAATTGTTGAATAAAGTTTTTTATTTTTATTTTTGTTTGGTTTTTGCACACAAAAAGTATTCTCGTCGCTTCATGACATTAAGATTAAACCACTGTAGTCAAGTGGACTATTCTAACGATGTCTTTACAACCTTTTTGAGCCTTGAAAGGTGCAATGAAGTTGATGTGTGTGGTTCAGAAACTTCTCGGATTTCATCAAAAATATCTTCATTTGTGTTCTGAAGATGAACGAAGGTCTTATGGGTTTGGAACGACATGAGGGGGGAGTATTTAATGACAGAAATTTAATTTTTAGGTGAACTAATCCTTTAAGCTCGAACACATAATTATGTAAAACTATGAGCACAGCTGTCATTTCAGGTAAATATTAAGATACTCTGTGTGTCTTACCGTTTCAGCTCCCAAAGTCTGTAAACCTGTGTATGTTCGGTCAAGCTGAGGGAGAACAAATAACAGAAGATAAATAACAGCGACATTAAAGAACATTCAACAGTCTTTGCTGTCGAGAATCTAAGAGGATTGTGGGTGGAGGAAAGTACTTTAATCCACAAACTTTTCTTTTGTCTTGACATCTCGATTCATCTCCCTCTATTTTACCTTTGTATTTTTAACCTATAACAAAAGGGATTGTTGTGACAAGAGATAAAGAAGAAAGGAAATATCAACAGACAGAATGCTTTATAAAATCGACCATTTCACCTTTAGACTCAGAGAATCCAGCATAAAATGATGGATTCATACAGGCATATTCTATTATGTGCAATCTGCACACACCAATACAAAAAAATGTAATCCCCTCAGTAAATTTCAAAGACATAGAGGGGGATGTCCTCTACTGTTTGAATTTCCCACGTAAAAAAGTACAAAGAAAGATAAAGAGGGAGAAAAGGAAAGATGAAAAGGGCAACAAAAGGTTTCAAAGAGAGTGTGTATGCAAGCGGTCAGTAAGCGCCTGACCTTTAAGTGGTGAATGATGTCGATACGCTTGTTCCGTTGATCTTTAAAGTGAATCTGCACGCGGACAGGAAACTCTCCCCACCCTCGGCGTGTCAAGTGGAATGGTGGCTCACTAAACACACACACAAAGTTTAAAAAGAGCCTTTCTATCTCAGAAGAAAGAAATAAATGCACCAGTGATGAATATAGTCTCCTCCACTAGAGGGCACTGCCTGTTCTGTGTTGATATTGCTTGAAGCACAAAAAACAAGTAAAGCGGATCATCGCTAACAGGGAACAAGTTTTTTTTTTTTTTTTAAGAAATTAATTCTGAAAAAAAAAATATAATCAGTATCCTCAAAAATATTTAAAACAAAACAGAAACAAAAAAATTAGAGAGGCAAGTTAAAACACACCTGACTTCCACAAGATCATTGGGCTTGTAGCTGGGGTGCAAGAAGAACCAGACCTTCTTCACAAAATGGTCGATACTAGGCTCTTTACGAGAACCTCGAACATACACCATCCATTTATGAGTGGACTGATCATTCTCCTCACGTTTATCAGGAGCAATATACCTGAGAAAGAAAACAACACCAGTATAAAAATCTAACTCAAATCAATTTATAGTAGCATATACACAAGCTTTCACTTATTGTTTGGGTCAGGATTGTTGTTCACAACCCTGAATTAGAGAGAGAGTGGAAAAACAGTATGAACCTCCCAGTAACTGTCAGAAGAACCAACTCTACAGTTATATTTAAACATTTTAAATATTTTGAAACACTTAACACACTTTTCATATCCATTCAGTAAGGATAAGAAGTCAGTTTCTTTTCAGCTCAGTATGCATTGTGTATTTCCAGCTACCTGCCTCATTTGTGCACTTCATTTTAAGTTTCGCAGGAAAGAAAGCATAAATGTAGAATGTAGAGCTGTTCAGAGAGTCTTTATTCAGACAACTTGAGATGTTGAGTTTTTTCAGCACACTGGCCCTAGAGTAAACAGTCTCATAAAGATCTTTAGTAGCTCTGCAGGCAGAAAAAATGAGCTTATATTGTTGCTTGTATGCAGACACACACACTTATGTCTCTCTCACATGCTCTGAGTGAATTTTATGAGGTAAAGTAGACGAGGACTGTGTGATAATGCAGAATAAATTGGGTTAGATCGCTGCCTAGGGAAAGCTAAAGCTTTGCTTTTTGCCACGTGGAGGTTTATTGGGTTTCGGAAAAATAATACTGAGATTTTCCGAAGAAAGTTATGCATTTAAAAATTAATATAAGCCCACAGAAATAAATACTGTTTCTCATAAAAGCATTTATCCATATAATCGATGACTGTTTTTTGTTTGTTTTATTTTTTGTGACAGAGGAGCAAGAAACATGATGGTTTAAAGAATTAATAAAATGAAAATTCTGTCATCATTTACTTACCCACAAGTCATTCCAAACCTGTATGACACTCTTCTTATTCTTAATAAATGTATCAATCACTTTTTCAAAGTCTTCTGAAGCAATGCAATAGTTTTTTTTTTTTTTTTAAACAGACCAGAATTTTTCAGTTAAACCTTTGACATCAGGCATATCTCACCTTGGCATGCTCATGACATCTTAAATATTTCTCCTTTTGAGTTCCACAGAAGAAAGAAAGATATACAGATTTAAAATGTATGGAAGCTTGTTTCCGCCACTAAATAAAAAAAATTACAAATGTAATGGCGACTTTTTACACAATTCAGATTTTTTTTCTCACAATTATGAGATTTAAACTCGCAATTGCAAGTTACAGTCAGAACGGCATGATATAAAATCTGAATTGTGAGATATAAAGTCACAATTCTGACGTTTTTCTAGCAATTGCGAGTTTGCATCTCACAATTCTGACTTTTTTTTCCTCAGAATTGCAAGATATAAACTCACAATTGTGTGTTAAAAAGTCAGAATTGCATGATATAAACTCGCCATTGCTTCTGATATTCAGAATTGTGAGATATAAACTTGCCGTTGCTTCTGATAAAGTCAGAATTGCGAGATATAAACTCGCAATTCTGAGAAAAAAACGTCCGTCTTTTCCCCAGGATAGGCCTTAATCTAGAACAGTTAATCGTGGCTTTAAAAATGGCTTTCTGAAACACAGATTAAGTACAGATTACTAAAACCTGGACTATGGAGTCCTGAATTAAAATAAACCAGATTAATTTAAAACCAACTGTGCAAATCTGAATAGGCATGAGAGAGGTTGCCTAGAAAACATGGAATGAACCAAGAAAAGCTTAAAATTGCATGGAACTGAGAAGCAAATCCAAGGAAAACAATGGCAGCAGAAAAAGACTGCAATCAAAAAAAACAAAAAAAACAACTAAACAAGAGACAGTTCTTTTAAATTAAGCAAAATCAGCTGTGGAAAAAAAGAAAGAAATGCAAATGAAAATGGAAATGGAAATCTGTTTGTAATTAATTCTATTTAAAATACATGAATTCTATATATATATATATATATATATATATATATATATATATATATATATAGATATATATATATATATATATATATATATATATATATATATAATAATATCCTATGATTGTTAATACTTTTGTTTTGTCCTTTACAAAGCAACAAACTAAACATAACTATTTATGTGATAATCAGTGTTGGCAGTATAGAAATGATACTGGTTTGATCCAAAGCACTATGATAGTGGTTGCTTTATTATATAAATTAAAAAAACAAAACAAAACAAAAGGCAAATCTTTTCAGCAGGTCCTCAACCCAAGCACAAGCTCAACACTTCACCACAACGGTAATCTCCAAAAAACACTAAAATAACAAAAACTTTTACATAATAGAAAATTAATAAATGCATAAAATAACACTTTTTCAACATTTACTCTCCCAATTCACCCCAGTGCAAAGCATGATGGGAAGTGAAAGTCCTGTTTGATTGGGTTACTTGTCTAAAACATGAACCATTAGTAACCATTTCAAGTCAATTTAACATAAAGCAATCACATTTGAAACAGAAACTATGGTGTTAAATCAAAATAAATTGTTTAAAGTGAACAACATCAAAAAAAAAATAATAAAAAAAAAAAATAAAAAAAAAAAATATATATATATATATATATATATATATATATAGACACACACACACACACACACACACACACACACTCAGTGTATATTAATAGCAATATTTATCCAAGTAATACATGCGTCTTCTTTGAGACACAATCTTAATCTGAAGTTAAATCTGCCTCCTCCTGGTAGTCTTAATTTAAGCCTCAGTTTAGTCCTGGAGTAGCTCTAGTCTTCCTCCAGGAAATCAGCTTATTAAACTCTGGACTAGACTAAGTCTAGGACTATTTTAAACCATGACAGAGAAAGCAGATTTCTGTTAATCTGGTTTAAAGGGCCATTTTATTCTAGGACTAGGCTTAATCTCTGTCCGCCACTATATCGCTTTTTTATTTCATGGCAGAAACAAGCTTCCATAGAATCATAGAATTATTACAGAATGATTCTTTTCGGGTGAACTATCCCTTTAAGGTAATGAGAACCAAGAATAAAGTGTCCTTCTCAAGGGCACAGCAGTATTGTTCAGAGGAAGAGCACAAACTTCAGTCAGCATCCCAGAGGTGTTAAATCAAAACTTTCTAGTGCAATAAATACTTAGGCTACTATCCCTCTGGTTGTTGGGATAGAGCTGATCTACACTACAAACAAATGATAAAATGTTTTTTAAAATCATACAGGGTTCACACAACTACTGAGTGCAAAAGACATGAACTAAATTGAGCTAAAATAGTAAATCAAAATTGGTAATATGAAACTATAATATGATCTATCTGTGAAATAAGGGCAAAGAGACAAATATAAGGCTACCTACTTGGATACATTGCCCACAACAATGGTTTTCTTCATGTAGAGTCGAGAAGCCTCCTCTCCTGTAGTGTGGTAAGTCACATGCTGCTCTAAGGATGATGGCACACCAAATGTGTCCTACACATGGGCATGTAACAAAAAATTGTTAGTGACAAGTAATGTCTCAAACATGTATTAAAAGTTTCGATAACACTTCACTTAAATCATTTATGTACATTATAAAAGTATTTGAATGCATTAATTATGCCTTGTAATGCACCTTCTAATGCATTGTTTGCAGGACTCAACTTTTTTTTAGGAGCACTGTAGCCTTTTACTAAAAATTTTAGGAGCACAAACAGAAAATTTAGGGGCACACCTTAAATCGACCTGTAACGCAATTATTCACATTTAGAGCTTTGAAGTGCTGGAAAAAGTTTTGCGAAGCTCTCAAAAGGTTATATGAACCATGAAAATAATAATGTAAAAATATTTAACTATTTCTGCCACAATACCATGGTTACAGTTAGCATTACTTCATTAAATTCATGGTGAATGCTCACGTCAAAACTGATCTGATATGGTTTATAACAAAATTCTGAGCCTAATCTGAATGCTTCTCACTAGATCTCACACCGATGTCATTAATTCTGTGCCGAATTCAGTTGCTTTCTCACTGGATCAACGGTGTTGAGTGTGCAAGTACCTGTTCTGAGCTTGCGCTGTGTTGTCTATTATTGGTCCAAGCTGATAAACGCAGCTGAAATGAGTAACGCGTTTGCCGTATGATGTTTCTCTTATGTTCTGGAGCCCTGGTATGGTCTCACAAATGATTGTAAACACAGTTAAAATACTCATCTATTCATTTTTACACGTTTAGAAAGTATAATGCATTAAAACACATGGCAAACAACCATCTTCAGATGTAACAAGGAATCTGCAAATATTATAATGCATTTTAACTTTGGTTACATTTATTTATGAAAATATATTATGCATTAAATGTACATTGTGAATACCTTCATAATGCATAATACATAAAGGTTTTAAGAAAGCATTATCAAAGTTTTTATATGCTATATAACAATGTGTTAGATTTGTAAAGAAAAACTTGCATCATTATAGTAGTTGTAGACCTTATGTAGAAATTTGCTATCAACACTTTTGAGTCTTGTTGCATTAAACTGCATTTAAGTGCTGTTTTTATACTACAAAAAGCACTTTTATCTAATTAGATTCTTCATAAATCTGCCTCAAAATGTTAGCAAAGGTTTGTTTATTAACAAAGGTAATCATGGAGGTCTTCTAATACTTTTCTATTTTTCACACAAATCGCTGTGACCCACAACCTTTTGGGGTTTATTAAATTTTACTTCTAATTCAATGGGGTTTTGCAGCATCATTACTACATTCTGAAAACCTATTAAAAGCACAATAAGTAAGATTTTTGGAATATCCAAAACCCACTAGAACAATGTTATATATTTTGTTGACTTGTGTACTTACATTATCCCAAATGTTTCCTAGAATGTTTAAATAAGCAGTTTTAACCAGGACACGGACCGTGTCTGTGCATCGCCTTTCATAACTGTGTTAGCCTCAGTTTACGGTTTTATTTTGTAGAAACCATGGAAGACGCTTTAATAAGTCTCATCGTTTAAATCTTGTTTTCTTGATTTACCGCGAGTACCATGTTTTACCATGCCTAATATCGATCTAGCTAACTGCAGTGTGCTACAAGTGTCTCATAGTAGCCGCCGAGCGAATGCACAGAGCAGCATTATAACAACTTTCAACACACGAATTTATCTAATATGATAAAACATTGCAGCATTATCCCACATACGCATGAACAGAAGAAGCGGAAGCAGTCGTATGTGGCATAATAGAAGCTCCACTGCTCTCGAGCCGTGCGTCGTGCTCGTCTCTCATTAGCAATTGCTTTAGCGGCCTCGTTCTGCTCCAGCAGCTTTCAGCTGCACCTTGCTTCATACTACAGTAATGTTAATAAATCTTTAATACATTAATAGCTCATCCATTAATATGATTTCTGCCCAAGTCCCATTGGATTCTTTTCCACTGACTGTAGACGTGAAGACAACACCTCCCATGATTCCGCAAAACCAAGGCATCATCAAGTTATGCTTTTGTTCTGAATAAACGATGAAAAAAGACATATTGTTTCTTTAAAGCCTGATAGTGTGTGGACCACTAACCTTTCCTGTGTTTCTGCCGGGTCTTCGTTCACGTGGAGCCCCATCCTCTCTCCCACTGTCTGTCTCTCTCTCTCCAGCCTCCCCATGCTGGCTGAGGGACTCAGTCTCAGACTGAACCTGTGATGGCGTCTCTGAATTCTGGTTCAGTGGAGACGAGGAGCGCGAGGGGGAATCCAGGAAGCGCTTTATGGCAGGGTGGTTGAACACAGATGGGTCACTCTTAGAGGCCTGAAAGCAAATGAAATCAGTGATCAACTGTTTGGGCTTAAAGGAGCTTTCTACAAAGCAGCAAATAAACCTGGATGTTTATTCATGCAGAATAAGCAAAACCAGAAGACATTTGTTTGTTTGTTTTTTTACACAGAAAGAGTGCAACAGTGTTTGTCCACTTTTTCCTTGGTTCCAGAAGTATTTTTCACATTATTTTAATTATTTTTATTTATTTTTTTAAGTTAGAAGCCATGAACCAAACCAACCAGATATGAGGTGAATCACAACATTAAAGACTTAACTAAAGCAAAAAAAAAAATAGAAAATCAGACAAAAAGACAAAAGGTACAAGACTGTGTACTTAACGGCTGAAATGAGGCAAAGAACTACAATCCCATGAAGCAATTCAAATGATATAATCAAATTTAAAATGATGGAGAAATATATAACTATCTGCTTGTTATGTAGTGACATAAGGTCCAGGCCTCTACTCATTTCAATTGAGATCTCAGCAGCCGTTTATGAGCACTGTATATTCATATCACACATTAATGCTAAGCTTTTAAAAACTCACAATGCACATTAGTCTAGGCTCACTTCGTCCCAAACCAATATTTTAATGATTAATAAAAGATAAATCACTGTCTGACCATCTGAGATTTCAGTATGAGATAAAGGTTAGGATTTTTTCTGTAGTATTAGAGAACACAGTAAGTGTATATCAGCAACATTTGTTGTTTGCTTTTGACATCTGATAGAGCATTTGGACCCAGAAACAGTAATGCGTGATGTAAGACTTAACAAGTGGATTAATTTCAAAATGTTAATTATGTACACAGAAACAATATATTTGGTAGATTTTTTTGCAGAATCATGGGTAATGTAGTTCTTCCACCAGGAAATCCACTGTTGATGTGATCATTTTAAGAATCTGTTAAAATAATGGAGGCTGATGAATTTAACAAAAGCATATCCACAAGTTTCCTACGCCCCATGAGGCCTTGCGTCAAACGTGGGAGCGTCTTCCGGTTCGAAGTAAACAAGCTGGACATGACACTCATTCATTCAACAGTTGACAGTGATTCAAGATTTAACGATCCAAACTTGCGAACGTTTGTTTTTTACTTAAAGATTTAAGATTCCGGCATCAATATTTGAACAATGTTTTACAATAAAAATTTTTTACAGTAATAGTAATGTATTAATTTATGTCAGGAGTGCACATCAATCATGCTAAATCTAACTGATATTTATATTGACATAAAAAGAAAACACAGACCTATTCAGTTAGGCCTGCTTCCATTTATTTGCGATCACAAGAATGCAAAAAACAATTCCATTAAGGCTTTTAAATCTAAAGGCTTACACATTTAGAAATATATTGATAACATACCCTATGTTTACGTCACTTTTCTGAGACTTTCTATTGATTTTCCTCTAAATTATGTGATGATTGATATCCGAGGATGTTTGCGCGATCTCTCCGTCTATCTATCCTGATCCTTTCAGCCAGAGCAACAGAGGGAGCTCATGAGAAGACAACAAGAGTTATGAGTTATACGAGTTAACCGGAGTGTGAATCTGTGAAATATGCATTTGTCAGGAATCAACAGGCCCAGGGAAGAGACAGATAAAACATTAAACCATATAAATACACGATTATAATCACATAAGAACTGTCTTCATTCCTCAAGCAGTCTCTGATATTTTCCATAAGTGTATTATCGCAGTGGTTAACATAAGTAGCCTTTAGCATCGCATACAGTGGAAACGCGACTGGCTCTGGCACGCACGACACAGGAGTAAAATATCACATCATAAGGCTTTGGTGCTAGCATCAGTGACAGGTGAAGTACAGACAGCGGGTTGTTCATGTATTGCAGGGTCAGGATGCTCTAGTCATGCAGCAGCACTTTTGTGGAAGGTCAGTAAAGTAAAGAGCAATTAAGGGCACGAAAACTGTTTATTGTATTGTGATATTAATGTAGTAAACTGAGATGTTGTCCCTGAGCGCCGTAACGACATCTCTCATAAAGATTTGCAACTTTACAAAGTAAACAATGATCCAAAAAACACTTAGCCTCTTCGCTAATTAGAACACAAAATATCATTGGTATGCTACTTCCGCCGCCTCACCGGAAGTTGTACCCACGTTCTCTTTTACAGTAGCGCACCGCAGAAACAGGTGGATACTATCGATTGACAACCTCAGAGCTCAAAGCAGGTCTGTCTTACATTGTTTATAAGTCATTGTTCAAAATCAATTCCCCTATGGAGAAAAATAATGGGATTTTTACTTCTGGAACCTGACTGTTTCACTCTATAGACAAAATGTATCTCTACACATTACCTCAGGGACTTTAGGCTGGCCAGCATTGGCATAGTAGTTTGCAACAATACACGCTCTGAGCTTGTCCATCATTCTCCTGGCCTCATTCAGCCTCTGAAGAAAAAAAAAAAAAAAACAGAAAAAACAGACAGACAGAGAATAATAACAACATTAACATTATTAATAGCAACATCAGAGTAAACCTTTTCTCTCTACAGCTGCAGTGCTGGTGCATTATCAGACACTAATATCAAACAAATAATACAGTATAATACTGATCTATTTATAGTTAATATATATTAATACAACATTTATTATATTAATATTACAATATATTTTTGTACATACTAGCAAACAGGCCACTAAACCCTTATTTAAACCACCAACAAAATATATTTCACTGCAATATGTTCATTCAACCTTGAAAAGAGACAGCTGAGTGCCAATGAGTGACCACTTTTGCTTGGTGTTTTAAAATCTGTTCAGATTTTAAAAGTTGTATAGTGTATTCCAAGTGTTTATTTTGTCTCAAGTATGTTTTAGGCAAGATACTTTGACTTTTAAATAAAATATTGACAGTACCCATAATTGAACTTCTCAGTACATTTAACACCCCTGATTAAAAGTACTTTGGGACTAACAAAGCACTGCTAGCCTAGAAATAACATAAAGTTCTGTCCTGGGGCCTGTTTCAATAAGGAGGTTCAACCAACTCTGAGTTGAAACTTGAACTCTGAGTTGACTTACCCTGAAATGGGAAACTCTGAGTTTTCTGTTTCAGAACAGCTGAATTCAGTTAGTTCAATCGACTCTTGCTTACTTGGCTTGCTTAGTTGGGGACACTTGACATTTGACTTGACATTCGATATTCAACAGTATTCTTGATATTTATTCAACAGTACTTTTGATCTGCCTGCATTGACACTATTCTTTAAGAGCTGCTGTGCAGCCAAAATTATATACCAGTTATCACTGTAAAGCTGCTTTGACACAATCTGCATTGTAAAAAGCGCTATATAAATAAAGGTGACTTGACATGACTCTGAGTAGGTTGACTCGGAGTTAAGCGCATGCACCACGACTATGAAAAGCCATCATCAATGGAGCTCCGATATTACGTTTCACCATGGCAACAGCAAGTGACAAAATGATGTCCGCATACTTCTGAGTCAATGCAAGTTTAATTCTTATCACTGTTATAATATCAAAGGTGGAAACTGGTAGAATGGTAAGTTATTTAATTAATATTCATTTTCATGGTATCCCACATGCAAAAAAAGAAGATAAATAATTTAATAATTTTTTATTTTAATAATTTAATATGCATAAAAAAATAATTTAACAGGATGCAATAATTAGCAATAATCATTTTTAAACACTCGTTAGGCAATTTACTTTCACTTTTAGAACATTTTCTTAATTTTTATTGAAAATGAATGCCTTTCTGATGTGATGGGAAAAGGAAGAATAGCGAGCTCGGCAGAAGGCGGATTCGAACCCGGTCAATCGCATCATAAGTTAATTCTCTGCGCCCAATACGATACTGCTTACACCACTGAAGCCATTATTCATAAGCAGTGTTTTTAACCTTGTGTGACATTGATGGTCTACTGTAAATTTGCATTTAGTAATAGACACTCCGAATAAACTTGTTTTCTGTTTGCATTAAGATTATTTTTATTACCACACTGGCAGATATTGATAATTTTACTTAAGTAAAATGCACTTAATTTAGATCCCACCAGGAAACACGACTAAATATCTTATAGCCTATCATTTTCTTATATAGAAAATCCATCTTGATTTAAGAATTTTTAGATATTTGTACTTGAAATAGGACAAAAAATACACAGTAAGAAAAGCATTTTTGCAGCGTGAATGAATGAATGAACTACTTAAACATCACTTGCACTTTAAAAAGGGGGAGGAGACCAAAGGAAACTCTGGGTTTGCCGAAGAAAACCTGCTCCTGACCAGGTTAGGTTCACAGAGTAAGTTACCAGGGTAACTGACTCTGAGTATAAGTTACCTCTCTTTCAGAAACGGGCTTGACATACCTCTCTCATTAACCTCCTTTCTGAAACGGGCCCCTGAAGTCCAGTCTACATAGTTTTGAAACATACTGTAAAGGTCAGGTGAGTGATGGACAGATGATTACCTGCCCGATGACTTCGATTTCATGCTCTTTATTCTTCATCTCAAGAGAAAACTGATCCTTAATGATGGCTTCAATCTTCTGCACCGCAGCATCACGGGCTGGTAAAAATCACTTACATCAGTATTACGGAAACCATTGTCTGATACTGTACATCACGGTTAGGAACCTAGTCTTACCATTCTGCTCCACCACTTTGCTCCTCTTGTTCTCCTGCACTTGAGTGATGTCCTCATAGTCAGGATCTTTGTCCACTATTTTCCTTTTCACCCCAGACATGATCACTCATTGGCTGGACTGCAGATAAAGCACACAACATGGCACATAAACGACAACAAACTTATCCTACAGACACACAGGGATTGGGTCTGAAAACTTAGTTAAGCTGCCTACCTGATTTCTTATAATGTCCAAAAATGCGTCCTAGTTAGGCAACTCCCTAGGTTTTGAGACACAGACCTAGTATCTAAGTATACCTTATATTTCCTTGACAAACTGCTATTAGTTCTTGCAGAGGTTTAAAAATAACAAAAACAGAAAGAAGACGCTGCTAACCTGACATACACACACACCAAGCTAAACAAAACAACACCTTTTTAAGCACTTATTGCAAAACTGTCATCACTGACGGTTTACTAAACTTAGCAAAACGTGACGTAACACGCACAAAAGTTGTAGGTGTGTTTATTTACACGTTAAACCTACGCTGAATGTGATGGTGAGATGTTTAACGGTGAAATGCTTAGCCGTTAGCTTCTGTTGGTCTCGCGCACAATAAAGTCTCGCGCGGACACGCGAGCTCGTGCAGAGCGCGTTCCCGCTTAGGAAAGAGCACAGCGAGCGTGCGGCCTGCCAGAGAGAGAACAGGGTCGCTGTCAGGGGCGTCACTAGGCCCTTTTTAGGGGGGCTTCAGCCCCCCTAAACTTCTGCCCAGCCCCCCTAAAAAAATATTTGATTAATAAATTTTTGATCGCTTCAGTCCCCTTTAAAAAAACTCATCTGAAACGGCGGCAAGCTGCGTCAAGTTTCGGCTCCTCCCCTTATCTGAGTCTGCTTGGATTTAGCGCATATTTCAATCTGCAGGGGCGCCGAGCAGAGCGAACATCAGAGAGCACAAGGTGTGTGTCGTGTGTGCGTGCATTTATTGATAGATTGCTAATGCTATGATATTACATCTGCATCGGTGCAGTTCTTTGTCATAAATGCATTGCAGTTTACATAATGTAATGTTACTGGAGCATTGGGAGCACACGGGACGGCTCGGTTTCTCATCCAATACCAATACGTTTCGCTGCGTTCACCTTCAGCCCTTGTGTGATAGTTGTTTTTTATCCCTACAAAAATGAAGTGATTTACACCCATGAAAACATACTTTAGATTCAGAAAACGATCATGATTTATTTTAATTTACTTTTTACAATTACAGACATATTATAATGTATTTTGACATTACATTATGCAGCCATGCACAGAAATGACACACATCATTGTCTGAAAGCACTAGATGGCCCAGAGAGAGAATGTGGAGTTATTTTGTTTTGTATCATTAAATATAGTTTTGTATTAAGTAATAATGAATCAGGAGGAGTTACATGATACATAAATTAGAGTAAGCGTAGAGTAAAGGGATTTTTGATTTTCTTGATTTACTATTTATACTAGATTTGTACTTGATTTATAGAAGTGGCAAATTGATAATTCATGTTGTTATTTTTAATAAATAGAAATAAATATAGAACAGATTAATCATATTGCCAATAGACAATTACATTAATACATGGTTTGTCTATATTCTTAATGAATATTAGCTGGTTAGTTAAAATACTTAAAATGACATCAATTTTCATGGGGTGACTTTATGAATATCCAACCGTATTGTTGATTATAAAGGCTAAAAAGCTAAAAAAACTAAAATAATTTATATTTCATTGTAGATGGATATACAACATTTTTTCTTGTCGTGCGGGAGTAGGTCTGCAAATGAGCAACAGTCAGTCAAATAATATTTTTTTAATCATACCCTTATTGGGGGCTGAGCCCCCCTAAAATCAAAATCCTAGAATCGCCCCTGGTCGCTGTAAATATTTTCCAAATAATATCTTTTTTTTCACAGTATAAATTGGGTCTTTATACAACAAGAAACTATTTAGATGGCTTTTAAATTTTAGGGTAAGGGTCCCTCCTGTGAGCATTATATATTCGAGGGTCCGAAACATCCCTGAGCTAGAACAGTATTGAACTTGTACCTGATTTTTTTTTTTTAACTCTTTGCAAACAGTTCAACAGTAGTTCAACACACACTGCCTACCACTTAACATCCCACATTTAGGCTTTCAGTTCAGTTCAAATTTGCCAGGAGCAAATAATTGATGTTCTGTTTACATGTAGCCCCAGTAGTGTATTTCCTAAGATTATGGTCTGCCAGGACACAGTATATGCCAGAAAATAGATTTTTTTGTTTGTTTGTTGTTATGGATCCAAATCTGAATCTAATCAGAACCCAATACATTGAGGAAGAGTTAGGCCATGCTATAGCCGAGACTGACCAAAGGGTGGCGCTGAAAACCGCAATTACATCAACATCTAACCAAGAGTCTTGGTGTGATCCTGCTCATCTTATCTTATGCTGGCATGAAATGCATTTTCATTTTTTGTCAACTGCTTATGCATGTCCTCATTATACTTCCATGGTAGGCCTACATGATAAAAATCTGACATTTTTCACATGTTTCAAATTTATCATACCATGTCCACTTATTTGCAGTTTCACGTTCAACCCCCTTTTCCTTGTTTCTTACGATAACACCTTAACATCCGTTCCAAACAGAACATTAAAATCAACTCTGAGGGCCATTCATCACCTGAGGGCCTTTACTTTGACAGAATAATGAACAATGAGAAGACCTGAAAATTACACAGGTCTCCTGCTTGTTGCTGGCCAGGATTCCCACATTCAAAACAACTACTTGTCAACAAGTTTCATTCGTCACACCAGAGCAAACAAAGTCAATTTTTATATAGTTTTAATCAGATTTTACAAAGGCATTGACACTTTTAACAAAGCTGAAGGCAACAGTGGCAAGAAAAAAAAGAAAGGTATTTCTTTTAGGGGTGACCCTGAATAGTCGACGATTCGAATCTTCGATAGGTGGAGCCTGATTCGACTACAATGAAATCTGGGATAAAGTGTACAATTGGATGTACTTTGAAATGGTAAAAGCTTGTGTTTTGAATTATGTTCCCCTGCACTTCAGGCATTTTGCAGTTTGACTTGATCATATTTCATTTTTTTAATTAGGCTATTTTCAGTTATTAGAGCGGTATATATTCTGTTCTAATTCAATTCTGTAAATTAATGTTTGATAAAAAAATATATAACTTTTTTTTATTAAATTAGCCTAATTATTTTTTTGGTGCATCAATGTTGCGCTGTAGATTAGTTAAAGCTCGCACAGGCAATTTAGCTGATGTAGCCTAATTTGATTTGCCGACATATGAAATGTATAGTATCTGCAGTGTGGCCTTTCTGCGGTTATTAATATATATATTTTAAAGTTTATTGATCCAAAATGTTTTTATTAATTTTCTTCTATATCTTTGAGAGTGTTCTGTACATGGCTGTGAATGTTTATCCACATTGACTTTCATTGGTTTAAAAAAGATAAAATCATTGTCAGTTTCGTATATCACTTGACAGGCAGTTTGGTTGGTTTATAGAAAGATGTTTCTCTGTGCTGTGTGTGAAAGAAATCTTAGTCAATCTTGTCAACATTTTGGAAATTGTTTTTGTGTTTATTGTGATATTGTTTAAAAGAAAAAAAATATTGTTTACTTTTCAAAAGGGGTGTAATCATTTACACTGAGCACTGTACATGGCAAACTGTTTGGACTCTTGACCAGTTGTAAAAATGGTCATGTGACAGGAGGCTAAAGAATTTAACAAATGCCAGATATTAACCATGTAAGAAAACTATAAGCTAATTGGCCCAAAGATGTTTATATAGTAACAAATAATAAGTAACAAAATCATTTTAATAGTTTATTTACATAAATTTCACTAAAGTTCACTAAATGCAAAAAAATTAATTCAGCCATTAGATTCATCAAAGCAAATACAGATATCTTGTTCAGGGAATTTTCAGTTGCTAACACAACAAATAGATCCTTTTGGTAGCCATATGTTTTATAGGACACTTAATATGTAAACTATATCTTTGTTTTTGAAGGCACAATCAAAGCAAAGATCTGGATAGTTTTATATCCTATTCCTATACAAACAAAAGTTTACAAGAGTCATCAGAAAACAGAAAAACAATAATCATAACAGTCAGTAACCATGCAAATTATATTGCAATACATGCATTGGAAACTCACTGTACCTTTATTTACAGTGAAGAGCTTGGGCAATCACAGAATGGGAAGCCAAATGTTTTTTTTGTTTTTTTTTAATTGTGAGTGGGATTATATTCTGTTACAACCTGACCAGTGTTATTTTAGCTTTTATTTTAGTTTTATTCATATTTTAAATTAGCTTTTATTTTTAGTTTGCATGTTATTTATTTTATTTAGTTATTTCATTATGTTTTGTCATTTTATTATTATTATTTTAGATATTGCTATTTAGTTTAAATTGATTTTTATTTCAGTTTTAGTTTTTATTTATTTCCAAACTTATTGACAAGGCAATATTTCTCATTTTTATTTGTTTTTCTAATATTTATATTGTAATTTTTTCAGCTTTTTTTTTTTTTCAATTAACAAACATTTTTAGTTTTAGTTTTGGTTTACGATTATAACGTTGAACTAGACTTGTCTTGATAAGAGTATGAGGAATATAGCGCATATAACTTGGAATTTCTTCAAGGAAATTCCATAGAACCTTGAAGCTTGCACAATACTTAGGAATGTATGTTTCCTCAAGCCACAAGAATGAAGTAGTTTGTACAAACAAAGAACACTACAAACATTCTACTTGCTTAAGATATTCTGATGAACATAAAATGACAACATGTCCCATGGCAAATAAAGTTTTTTAATTTATTTATTTATTTTTAAATTGAGGCACTTTTGCAGTTTTACAATTTAAGGTCTATTAATATCATATTTGGAAAATGTCAAATAATTTTTATGCTTTGGCTCAATTACAACTACAGTTTCATTGCAGATAAATGCTGTAATGGCATGAAACTGCATTTTTAGTATCAACGTTATTTTGGTTTCTATTAGAATAGGAATACCAGGATATACTTATTTAAATCATGACAACTCTTGGAACAGTTTTAGCATGTTAATGAATATGGCAGTGTTAATGTATTTGGTCTTGGCGGACTAGATCTGCTATGCTGCTGTTGTTTACTGCTGCTGCAGAGCAAGTATGGACTTGCTACTGACAATATGTACACAGACACACTGTCGTGAGCATGTAAGATATGCTGCTGCTGCATAAATAAACATACTTAAATCCTTTATCAGATTTAGTGGTTTAAACGTATAATTTGTATTCATTAAAATTACTTTTAACATTAAAAACAGACATGTTCAAATTCCAAAGCTTGTAGTAGGTTTCTATTTATAAGACTGACTTACTAGGTGACATTTTGACAATACACAGGGAGGTATAATTTTACCTGTAGTAAGTCAGTTTTACCAACAGGAACTAACAAGCTTTGGAATTTGAACATGTCTGTTTTTAAATGTTAAAACAAAGGCATTGTAATGAATGCAAATTATTCGTTTTAACCACTTGGTGGAAATTGGAAATGCGCCGTGGTAGCGCATCAAATCATTCACAGGTATAAATATGAAGCTATTGTGCACGTAATTGATTTTGAATTGATACCTCATGTCAATATACAAAGTTTGCATACTTTAAACTAATCATGGTATGATATCTTTGTAAGACTGTCGACTTTATAGAACACTGGCATGGAAAACTAACTTTGCCGAGCTCTGAGAGCCCCCTAGTGGTCGGGAGAATTTCCGTTGTGTTGTGGCCCGATTTCGTTGCGTTCTGAACTTGTGTTTGCTTTTTTTAATTTCGTAGTGTTGTGCACTACTAGTACATGAATGAGCTGGCTGAAAACCAAATCAGTTACCTTTAAAAGTGATTCATTACAATATTGCGTTACTCTCTAAAAAAGTAACTAATTGCGTTACTTAGTTACTTTTTACGAAAAGTAATGCGTTACATTACTTTTGTGTTAAGTAAATTTGTGTAATTTAATAGCCATTTCAAGTTTGCATAAAATTCTTAGATAGCATTTCACGTTTTTATTCATTTTGAGGAATACTGAATGTTTTCGTGCAAGTGACATTTAGTCTACGACTACAATAACCATCATATTTACACAGCGCACACATCGCCTCTGCACTTTATTACTCTCAACATGGGAGCAGGAGAGCGGTCAGTTGATGAATGCAGAAAAAACTTAGATATTTTGTTGTAAATTGAAAAAGTAATGCATTACTTTACTAGTTAATTGAAAAAGTAATCTGATTACGTAATGCAAGTTACTTGTAACGAGTTACCCACAACACTGATGATCAGTCCAGCCAAGAATCAGAGTCCATATATTTTCCTACAACAGTAACAAAACACCACAACTAACCCAAACAAACACAATAAAAAAACTGGTTTATTATATTTATTAAAAAACAAACAAACAGTGTAACAGTACACATGTTGGCAAAATTACATTTACATTTACTTAGAAGAGTACAGCTGGTAATAATTATTGAAGTGATTGAATGGAAAACTCAACAAATCATATATGTATATGAAAATATAAATACATATATACAGACACACATATCCTTTTCATTGCAGGCAGAAATGGCGATGCAGTGCTTTGGGTAAACTATCTGCCAACATCCTGCCTGACACGTTCAGATAAAAGAAAAATAAATGATGTAAAGTAAATAAATGTCTGTTTTCAGTACTGATAAGCACTAAAGCTGAGACTGCAATTGTCTAACCTTTAAACATGACAACAGCTAGTCTTATTTGAACACGCACATTCACGCCAACACTCAAGAATTTTTCTGGGAGTCCAACTTAAAAGAATCAGATGTGATCTAAAGCTATGAGCATTGTTCACCAAGCACGACATAAAATAATAACACAAATAACATTAAAAACAAAACAAAAGAGTAAAATGTATTTACACTGGGATATATTACCAACACTAGTACATACAAGTGCATGACTGGGGCTCTGATTAAAAAAAAAAAATCAGAAAGGCACGTCCTGGTAGTCACAAAGATGATGAGATGCTTAAATACAGATATGATACACAGAAGGAAAGAAATAAAAATTCACAGCTGTATGGTTCATCAAGAACCTAAAATAACCAGACGTGACATTTCATAGACCTAAATCAGAGCTGTCCATCACTGAGCCTTAGGTTTTCAAATGCTTTGAACATAAAAACCTCCTTATGAAAACCTTATACAGCATGTCTGATGTAATATTTAAGTGCTTTCTTGTATTTAATAAGCTCAGAAGTATAATACGATGTAGAAAGAGTAAATAACACATTAAAATCAACCCAAGACTGAACCTAAAAAACAGTTTGTCTGCAGACTTCTTCTCCATGTCAAGAATTCAATCGTTGTCAAATTTTAGGAGTAATACTACAAAACAACAGTAAAAATAACAGAAATACAAAAAAATAAAATAAAAATAATAATAAAAAAATAAAGGCATAAACATGTAGATTTACAAATAAAAAAGAAATTCAAAAAGAAAGAAAACAAGCACAGGAAGTGAGCATTTAATTAATCAATTAAAGACAGTATCAGAATATCATTTGAAATTCTCTGAATCAGTGTTGCTTTAGTTTTATTAATATTTTGAATTAGCTTTTATTTTTATGTATAGTTTTAATGTTAATGTTGAGTAATTTCATGATGCGCTTTTGACATTTTATTAGTTTTTTGGGGGGTTTTGTTTTTAAATATTGTTATTTAGGTTTAAGCGATTTTTATTTCTGTACAACTAATATTTATATTTTATTTTATTTCAGCTTTATTTCAATGGACCCTTTTCACAGACTGTCATGATGCATAATCAAATTCTAATATATATATATATATATATATATATATATATATATATATATATATATATATATATATATATATATATATATTTTTTTTTTTTTTTTTTAATCAATATACATTTACAATGCTATAATGTGTGTTATATATTACCTTGGCAGTAAACTACAAAAAAAAATGCCCTCGAGGGCATTTCTAATACAACAGCTGAGGGAATGAAGACTTCTTATCTTCTGACAGCTTTAATCAGTCTCTCTATATTTTTTCCTCTTTTGGAAAGTCCTGGAAATACTATCACAGTTTTTCTATTTCGTTATCGGATCAAAGAGTAATACAAATATTTTATTTGCCTCTTACCAATTATGTAGACTTCCCGTAAATGTGAAAAGGGTCCATTAATATAAACATTTTTAATATTATCTGATTGATTTCAATTATTAGGAATTAGGAAGGATATGTTTTTCATCCGTCTTCCAGAGAAACGACTAATGACAGGAAACGGTTGTCTTGTAGATAACTGTGGAATGATGAAAAGAACAGTAGCAGTTAAACAGTCCTAAATTCAAATTTGCACATCCACTTGTATATGCACTGTCAGGGTCCATGTTTAGGAGTTTGTGCATTAGTGGATGCTATCAGGGTTTACGTTGTTTCTCGCTGAAACGGTGTATGGTAACACAGCCATGGTAGGAGATGGGACGAGGCATAGCAGCCGTGCTTGTGATGATGCCGGAGCCAGGGTCGTAGCACACGATGTTGTCAGATGCATCACCATTTTCACCTCGTCCACCCAGAATGTAGATCTTTCCATTACAAATTGATATACCACAACTCTCCTAAACACATGCAGACATACAATAATAAAATCAGTATATGGGACAAAATGATAACTTTTTTTTTTTTTAACTTTTTGGTTTATTAGCAGCTGTGCTTCAGGTACCTGTCTGCTGAAGGTGTGGCCCACATGCATCCAGTGGTCCTGTGAAGGATCGTAGCAGTAGATGGACTTGGTGAGGCCCCCGCAAACGTAGATGAGGTTATTGAGAGAAACGGCAGAAATATTGGGTTTGGTGATGGGAATACATGCCCTCAGCTGCCAGCTGTCTGTCTCTGGATCATAACACTGGACCTGAAAAATATGTTTGTGTAGAAAGAAGAGACAAAGCTTGTTTTATGAAAGGCTTAACATTCTAAACTATATAAACTACTTCAATTAACAGTGCTATTATTGTATTTAATTGTATATACTGTATATTAGTTTGTAGTATAATCTTTTTGTATTAAAAGGTGCCCTAGAACATTTTTTCCACAAGATGTAATATAAGTCTAAGGTGTCCCCTGAACGTGTCCGTGAAGTTTCAGCTCAAAATACCCCATAGATTTTTTTTAAATTAATTTTTTAACTGCCTATTTTGAGCCATAATTACATATGCACCGATTAAGCGCGCGGCCCCTTTAAATCTCCCGCTCCCCGCGAGCTCTCGACAGCTTTAAACAGCAAACACAAAGTTCACACAGCTAATATAACCCTCAAAATGGATCTTTACAAAGTGTTCGTCATGCATACATTGATTCCTGTGAGTATAGTATTTATTTGGATGTTTACATTTGATTCTGAATGAGTTTGATAGTATGCTCTGTGGCTAATGCTAACATTACACACTGTTGGAGAGATTTATAAAGAATGAAGTTGTGTTTATGAATTATACAGACTGCAAGTGTTTAAAAAATGAAAATAGCGACAGCTCTTGTCTCCGTGAATACAGTAAGAAACAATGGTAACTTTAACCACATTTAACAGTACATTAGCAACATGCTAACGAAATATTTAGAAAGACAATTCACAAATATCACTAAAAATATCATGTTATCATGGATCATGTCAGTTATTATTGCTCCATCTGCCATTTTTCGCTGATGTTCTTGCTTGCTTACCTAGTCTGATGATTCAGCTGTTCACAGATCCAGACGTTAATACTGGCTGCCCTTGTGTAATGCCTTGAACATGAGCTGACATATGCAAATATTGGGGGCGTACATATTAATGATCCCAACTGTTACGTAACAGTCAGTGTTATGTTGAGATTCGCCTGTTCTTCGGAGGTCTTTTAAACAAATGAGATTTATATAAGAAGGAGGAAACAATGGAGTTTGAGACTCACTGTATGTCATTTCCATGTACTGAACTCTTGTTATTCAACTATGCCATGGTAAATTCAATTTTTCATTCGATGGCACCTTTAACGTTTATTTACAGTTTCCATTTTTATATTGGTTTTAGTAAATTTGTTATGTGTCAATTTTATTACTAATTTTAAGTTTATGTAGATTTTTTTTTTTTTTTTTTTTCAGTTTAAGTAACTTACCTCAGTTAGCTGCCAAGGCAACATTTATTTTTTCATCTAATATTTATATTTTATTTCAGCTTCATTTCAACTAATAACTTTTTACATTTTTAAAATAATTTTCCTGTTATAATAGTAAAGCTGCTTTGAAACAATCTGTATATACAGTCATTTTCCTCATAGACATAAACACAATGTTTAACATAATGAGCTGAAATCAGAGAACAGGCCCTGAGGGTGAGGAAACAGAGCAAACTAAATCTAATATAGGCACACAGTCTTTCTCAGTGCTAGCTAATGTATAGATTTTTAAAAAAAACTTGACAATATGGATGTCACCAAAGACACGGACACTGACAGAGAGTGAAGACGCATTGTCGTAAAGACACCATTTGGAAACTCTCGGGTGACAGGCGAAGCAATTACATGGAGGCACATTCAACATTTTATGGAAGAGAGCTTTGTATTAAACTATATCAGCTCCTTCTCTTTCATGTTTATCTCTTTCTCTTTCTCTTCCTCTTCCAGATGGCAAGTAAAGAATGCAGTAATCTGAGAACTGGAAAATCAATGAGAGAAACCTATGTGAGATGTTATGTGAGATGGCAGCACCTGTTCACTATGTTACATACCACCTGCACAAACACACACATTCACTCCCCATCTGCTCTGCCATTAGCAGCCCTTCTGTTCAAAAAGATGCCCACATTTAAAGGGATAGTTCACCCAAAAATGAAAATTTGATGTTTAACTGCTTACCCTCAGGGCATCCAAGATGTAGGTGACTTTGTTTCTTCAGTAGAACACAAATTATGATTTTTAATCCAATCATTGCGGTCTGTCAGTCGTATAATGCATGTCAATAGGAACTCCATCTATAAGAGTCAAATAAACTTGCACAGACAAATCCAAATGAAACCCTGCGGCTCGTGACGACACATTGATGTCGTAAGACACAAAACGATCGTTTTGTGCAAGAAACCGAACAATATTTAGATAATTTTTTACCTCTAATACACTACTATGTCCAACTGCCTTGATCATCTGGTTGTTAAGGCCTGAACACGCTCTAACAACGGAAGTGATGTCTCGCACTCATTTAAGTTTTACGTGAGAGATCACTTCCGGCATCAGAACATTTCTTGCACAAACAGATCGTTTTGTGTCTTAGGACATCAATGTGTCGTCACGAGCCGCAGGGTTTAATTTGGATTTGTCTGTGCATGTTTGTTTGACTCTTATAGATGGAGTTTCCATTGCCATGCATTATACGACTGACAGACGGCAACGGTTGGAGTTAAAAATCATCTTTTGTGTTCTACTGAAAAAAGAAAAGTCACCTACATTTTGGATGCCCTGGGGGTAAGCAGATAAACATCAAATTTTCATTTTTGGGTGAACTATCCCTTTAAGGCAGTGGTCTCAAACTCCCGGCCCGCCTATGATTACTGAAACTTCTCAGTATTGAATAAATATCAGAAAATATTTCTCTCTAACATGGATGAAAAATTTAGTTGCAATGCATCCTACAATTGCATTATCTGGAAAGGAACCCTATAAAACCAGCCAAAGCTGTCTTGTCAAGCTGGTCTTTTGGCTGATTTTAAAGTGGTTTTGGTGCATGTTTCTTCAAGTCAGTCTGGGAGACGAGCTTTACCACCAGTTCAGCTTACTTTAAGGCCTACGTGACAGGTTGGTTACATTTTTTTGCTCTGTTTATGGTCTTTGCTTCATAAAGGCATCATGTTAAAGAGCAAAAAAATGACAGTATCATTTTAGACATTACCGATTTTTTCATGTTGGAATGACCATGTGGTTATTATTCCAGGTAACATGACAGGTTTGAGGAAAGGAGAGAGTTTTTGTTTAATAAAAGGCATCATCTATGTCTGTTTTTTCCCTTAACAAATCTAATCAAGAGCACTCATTGGAAGATTCTGCCACCACTGAAAAGTCACCGGACATAAATTGCATTATCAGGTTAAGATTAAAGGGTTAGTTCACCCAAAAATGAAAATTCTGTCATATTTATTCACCCTCATGTTGTTCCAAACCCGTAAAATCTTCATTCGAAACACAAATTAAGATATTTTTTATCAAATTTGATGGCTCAGTGAGGCCTCCATTGACATCAAGACAATTAACACTTTCAATGCCCAGAAAGCTATTAAAGACGTATTTAAAACAGTTCACATGACTGCAGTGGTTCAACCTTAATGTTATTAAGCGATGTGAATACTTTTTGTGCGCCAAAAAAAGAATTAATGACTTTATTCAACAAAATCTATAGTGATGGGCAATCTCAAAACACTGCTTCATGAAGTTTCAAAGCTTTACGAATCTTTTGTTTCTAATCATTGGTTTGGAGCACGTATCAAACTGTCATGTGATTTCAGTAAACAAGGGTTTGTTATGTCATAAGTGTTTTGAAATTTCAATAGTTCACCACTGGGGGGCGTGACTTTGGCAGTTTGATACACACTCCAAACCACTGATTCAAAACAAAAGATTCGTAAAGCTTCAAAGCTTCATGAAGCAGTGTTTTGAGATCGCCCAGATATTTACTAGATATTGTTGAACAAATTTATTTAGGTTTTTTAGTGCACAAAGAGTATTCTCGTCGCTTCATAACATTAAGGTTGAACCACTGTACTCACATAAACCATTTTAAATACGTCTTTAGTAGCTTTCTGGGCATTGAAAGTGTTAATTGTCTTGCTGAGCCATTCGATTTTATCAAAAATATCTTAATATTCTAAACAATGTAAAAATATCTTAAAGGACTTACGGGTGTGCAACGACATGAGGGTGAGAAATGAATGACTGAATTTTCATTTTTGAGTGAACTAACCCTTTAAAGACCAAAGCTTTGTTTTTATTTTATTTTAGATGAGCTCTGCATAGTTTTATATTCTGTGCTTGTTTAGTGCTGCTTCTCAATCACCTTATTGGAGCAGCTGTTTTCATCAGGTGCTCCTCCGATGACGAAGAGTTTTCCAGCACAGCTGGTGACCGCCGGGGAGTAAACGGCTTCTTTCATAGGGGCCACCTCAGTCCAGCGGTTGGAGAAGGAATCATACACCTCCACGTTACTGAGACAACACTGCCCATCATAACCTCCAACTGCATACACCTGCAGGATACATATACAGATATGAAAAATAAAGCTTCAAAAATATATTATATACATATACATATACATATATATATATATATGTATATATATATATATATATATATATATATATAGATAGATAGATAGATATATAGATTTGTGTGTGTGTGTGTGTGTGTGTGTGTATTCAATTATTTATTTGTTATTTGATTCAACACAGATCTAAAATAATCACAAATCATTTCCAAAGCTCATGGGCATGGCTGGCGTTCACAGACAATATGAAAACTGTCTCTGTAGCAGCTCAAAAACACATATTCTTCGTATTCTCCTCACAAACACCTTTATCCTCAAACTGACACTGCAGAGGAAATGTGGAGGAGCCATGATAACATAATGACTCTGACCCACATTAAAGCTGTTCAACAGGAAACTTGTTCAACAGAGAGGAGAAACAGACAGCAACTGCCTAAGGCCTAATATCATGTGTAATCTAAACACATACAAACTGATGACCTCTTGACCTATGAGAATAAAATTCTCTCATTCACACTCTCTGATGCTTTAAACTCTGTCACACCCTGTCCTCATTGACTGAAATGGCATTCGTTACACTGAAATCCATAACCTTACACTTATTTAATGAAACAAAAGCACCTGTATCCACACCAAAATATAAAATGTGCTCTTTTTTCAGGGTGAAAATATATGGTGTTCACTGTCAAGTTCAGTTGCAATTTTCCTTGGTAAATAACTAGGATAAGAATTTGCATGGTAAAAAAAACACAGACTCGTACGTCATTTTGTACAGAAAAGCATAAAACAAGATAAGAGAAAATCAGACGGATACAGTGGTAGATGGAATGAAATCAAGTTAGATAGCAGACACATTCTTTGAAATGTAGTGGTTATCCTGTATGTGCAGGTGATCATATTTCAGCAAAACACTAAAGATGTTCTTCTGAAATAAGAGAAAGTGTATCTTTCTTTCAAAGTGTCAGCACCTGCATACAAGAACCAAAAAATAAATCTACTGTACAAATGTGGGCATAAACAACATACACACACAAACAAATAACACAAAATGAAATGCTTAAAGGGATAGTTCACCCAAAAATAAAAATTCTGTCATCATTTATTTAGTCACCCTCAAGTGATTACAAACCTGTATGAATTTCTTTTCTCTGCTGAACAGAAAAGAAGATATTTTGAAGAAAATGGATAACCAAATAGCTGATGAGCCCCATTGACTTCAATAGTATGGAAAAAAATAAAATAAAATACTGGGGGCCCATCAACTGTTTGGTTACTGACATTCTTTTCTAAATATCGTCTTTTGTGTTCAGCAGAAGAAAGAAAATTATACAGATTTGAAACAACTTGAGGGTAAGTAAATGACAGAATTTTCATTTTTGGGTGAACTATCCCTTTAAAGGTGCTCTATGTAAGAATGACAGCTAGTGGCTGAAATGGGTACTGCAGTCCAAACTCAAAATATTGTCTGCCCCACCCCCTCCTCGTTCGACTCGCGGGTTGCCAGTTTTAAGATGCTCAACAGGAGGGAGCTCATTTGAAATTGGAAGACAAGGAAACTTACATACTGTAAGAGTAATATAATTAGTTGATTTATTGATTTATGATGAGTTGGTATCACGTTTTAATATGCTCCCGTTCATAGAGATTTTTAGATGGATGCTGAGGCTTTTTAGAATCTGCGATCTCTGACCAATTTTGTTCGTTGGCTTCCATGGCTGTAATTTGCTGCATGCGTTTTCCGCCAACTGGCAACCTCGGGTGGCGAAATACTATTGGGTAAATTGGCAACGTAGGGTCTTGCACAGACCAAAACAAAAACAGAAATTCCGACACGGAACGCAAATTTCAAAGTAAAATAACTAGCTTTAGCAATGGTTTTCAGAGAAACAAGTATATGAACTCAGCATGTTTAATAAATATCTGCAAACATATTATGGTATTTTAATGCTTTAGTACAGTCAAAAACGTACATTGAGCACCTTTAAGCATTTCATTTTGCGTTATTTGTTTGTGTATGTTGTTCAAGATGAGCATTTATGGTTAAAATGTATATAATTTTAAATTTTTTTTAGAAAATGAGCGATGGTTTCTCTAGATAAGATCTTTATTTCTAATCTGGGATTGTGTAAAATGCTTTTGGGGTCCATTGAAGTCCACTATATGGAGAAAAATCCTGGAATGTTTTCATCAAAAACCTTAATTTCTTTTCGACTGAAGAAAGGAAGACATGGAGATCATGGATGACATGGGGGTGAGTAAATTATCAGGAAATTTTAATTTGAAAGTGAACTACTCCTTTAAGGCCACACCAAAGGGAGTTATTATTCTCTATTTAAGAAAGCACTGTTTATGAATTCCCTAAAAATGCTCGATTGTAGTCTTGAGTTTTCTTCCGGGAACATATGCTTCACAATATATCCTAATTTAAATTTTCCCACCCAAGGCATACGTAAAAAAGGGGGTGAGGCATGGTTGAGTGGCATTAATAGTGTCAAAGAGATGCTGTAAATTATAAGAAAAATTTGTTTTCTGAAAATTGAATGATGTAAATGTATTCTAGTAGACCCCATAATCAAAATTATGAACCTTTAAGTGAGCCTTTTAAAATTGCATTCCACTGAAGTAAAAGTCACAGGTTTGGAACCACATGAGGGCAAGTGAATGATAACAAAATTTCTATTTTTGGGTGACATCCAAACATCCTGAAAATCAAGCAAACGTCTTATAAACAACCAGAGAAGAGGATAGGCACTGGGCGGACACACACAAACACGGGAAGAGAGAGAATTACAAATGTTTTCCAAGAAAAAATAAAAATCTCAAGAGAGCTTTATGTGCGTGTTTCTCTCTCTGTATACAAACAGAAAAATCTATTACATCCAAGCAAGCAGAATGTTATACCCCCTGCATGTGTAATGAAATGCATATGTCTCAAACATTTACAAACACCCAAAATAAAATATAATTTTTAATAGAGCATCAAAAGACCAACAAAACACACAAACAATTCCTATGGTTTCTTCCAATGAGGAATTACAGGAAGTGGATGACAATTCTGCATGAGAAAAACAAAACATACAATACTGAGGAAGCTAATCTCTACATTAGTGGTCGAATGGCAACAGCTTAAATTGCAACAGCAAAATCTGATTAGAGCTGTAAACATCTGATCATATCACCAGTTCTAAACAAGCACTGAAAGCCTGAATATTACAATGCCTAACGGGCCATTTACATGACACCATTTTTTTTTTTTTTTTTTTTAACTAAAAATGAAAAACTTTGTATGCATTTTGGCTGTTCATTTACACAACACAGCGTTTTGGGGGCCAGAAACATAAAGTTTCAAAGTTTTTGAAAACAATTTCATTATGGTCTCCATGTAAACTACAAAAAAGCAAATTTGTGAAAACGCTGACGTCACACACATGCGTATTATGTGTTCAGTCTATAGGAGCATAGTGTTTCTTTATAAAGTGACATCGCCATCTACTGGCCTGGCATGAATAATACAGCGTTTTTAATCGTTTTCGGGAATTCGGCTGAACGGAGATTGTTTTGACAACATTAAATCCAAACAGTCATGCTTAAAAATTACCATCTTTACTCACAAAGGCATAGCATGGGTCTATTATATGTATACTTTCACACATTATTTGGCTCTATTTTAGAAAAATTGATGATTATCTAATCAAAATATGTGTTACAGTGCCGATAAAAACAAACTGAATAGTCTACATTTCTGATTTGTTATACTTCTGTTGCTGTATGATGAGAATACAGTTTAAATATGCAACTTCGCCGGATAATGAATGCATAACAGCGAACAAATAGTTATAAACTAATGCAAATGAATGGTAACAATCGTGTTGTTTTTTTTGGTCACATTGTTTTAACCGCTTGAGGTACTAATAATGTTAGCGTCCTGTCAGCCTCGACGGCAAACATACTGTTCTCCACTAATGCAGCATCTAGTCAACAAACTAATTACTTTATAGTGATATGAAAACATCCTGTACTGTGGTGTACACTGTATAACATACCGTTTTGTTGTCCGTTTTAAATCGTTTTGAAGAGATCCGCTATGTGCAGCGCGCAGCCTCACATCACGTGTCAAAACAAACTATACGAGGCATCAGTGATAGTTTTTATTTCGCCTCTAGAGGCCGCTCTCGTAATGCCGCTCCAGCAACGGACGCAACCCGGAAAATTAAATCAACCGCGGTTGTGCGAGCACTTGTTTGCACATGCTTGCTTGCAGTCTGTGTTCTTCCGATTTTATTTTGTAGCAAGTAACGAAAATGCTTTGGGAAAATGTATCGGAGTAAAAGTAGACAATTTATTTAGGAAATGTAGTGGAGTAAAAGTAAAAGTTGACAGAAATATAAAAACTCAAGTAAAGTACAGATTCTCCCAAAAAACACTTTAGTACTGTAACAAAGTATTATTACTTCGTTACATTACACCACTGGCTTTTACTACGTCACTGTCGTGTAAACGCACCCTCAGTGACATCTGGACACTTTTTTTTTTTTTTTTTACATTTTCATGCTGCAAAAAACTGTCAAAATGTTGTTCTAAGCATAAACGACACTAAATTTTGTAAAACAAATAAAGACAATTTGCCAATGAGGCAAGAAAAAAATATAATATTTTATGCAATTCACCGGAGGTAAATTTATTTGAAATATGTTTAGTTATTTGTAATGGAAAATGAGATAAAAAAAAATACAGATTTTTACTGAAATTGTTCTTTCAGTATGCATAATTGATTTAAATAAGATAAAATGTGTTAACACTCTGAGGTCGGAAGGTATCGCCGGCGATACCACCCCGTTTTTTTCTTATCAGTGTGAAAGAGACTCAAAATACTCCGTCAAATTTGATCATGCATACTAGTGTTATACATCATTCTAAAGTGTTAAGTGTGTACTTTTATTTGTGTACACTTACAAAAAAAACAAAATGTTGTGCTTTTCGCAAAATAAAGAAAACAAACATGATGTGTGATCTGGTGTCTGCCTCTCAGTGAAGTCAATTCTGAAATGCGTTTTAAAATGATCTGAAACTCAGCAAATACTTGTCACACAGACATGAGAGACATATCTACATAATGCTTAGAATGTCTACTTTTAAATGAAGTAAGTCAAATCAAAAATAAATATTCACAGTTTATGTAATTCGTTTGAAACCAAGGAGAGGTTCCTTCTTTTCCTTCTCACTTCATTATCTGTAATGAGCTGAGACCGCCACACCCCGCGCCGTTCACATGGTAAATAGTTTAGGTGTAATATATGCATCGCACACGCCCCCCGGTCAGTGCCACAAAACACGAAGTGTCAACATCAGATTCACTCACTGACCGTTCATCGCGTTTTGAGGATGGCACGCTACTCCGACAAAGAGGCTCTTCAGATGATTCTGGACAGCGAGGAAGAATTCACCTTTTCCTCTGAGGAAGACTGCAACTCAGACGACGAACAGTTGCATTTCCAGCAGCGAATTGACCCCGACGAGGATATAATTTCAGAGTAAGTTGTTTACTATAATTATTTTTCTGATAATATAAAACTCGTATTGCATACTATATTGTGTCTAGTTTTGGCTTGCTTGCGAGAAATTGCCTCACAAATACCTCTCTTTTTGTAATGTATTTCGCCCAGTTTTAGTTATGCTAAAATACGGTCTTATATGTAACTTGTTTGTGAATATCTGCTTAGGTGTAATATGATGTGATTTAGTGCAAATATATTTTAGTCTACAGTGAAATAATGTGATAGTGTCTAAACACTATTTATTTATATCGGTTTGGGTTAGTTATCGTGCTAAAATACAGCCTAATGCCTAAAATACAGATGTTTGTGAATACAGGTGTAAATGTCTGAAATGCACTGAAAACGTGCGGTCTATGGCCCATCAACAGATAGTACTCGCGGCCTACGGCCAATCAATAGATATTTGTCTGTCCTATGGCCCATTGTCAGCACATATATATATACATACATTGTGCACCCATAATCGCTAATTGCCCATCAGTTTACTTTGGAGAATGTATGCTAATAGTTTTTTTGCTTTGTTTAGGAATGTGGCTGCTTCACGATCGCCGTCACCAGCACCGCGCAGAGGAGCACACGGATCTCGTTCAGTTCGCAGTGCAATCGAAAAACATACTGAGTAAGTATATTTTACAGACATAACTGTATACATCATCTCAATTCAAAACGTATATGTACCTGTATGGCATTACAGAAACTGCTGTCTTTGTTATGCATGGCTATAGTGATTGTGTTATCAGCATGCTCACGTTTTTTTTTTTTTTTCTCTCTACAGATGTGACAATGAAAATATCCAAGAACCTGTTCCAAAGAGGCAATCCACTCTGTCATGGAAAACACAGACGGATGTTGATTCGTAAGGCTTACAAAGCTATCTATCATCCTAGAAAAACTTAGCCGTGGATGAAAGAATGGTGGCATGCAAAGCACACACTGGTATGACACAGTACATGAAAGCCAAGCCAACCAAGTGGGGTTTCAAGTTGTTTGTTCTTGCCGACTCTTCAAATGGATACACTCTGGACTTCTCTGTATACACAGGAAAGAACAACTGTCCCACAGGCCATGGACTGTCATATGATGCTGTGACTTCTCTTTTGGACCGTACATTGTTGGGTTCTGGGTACCATGTGTACATGGACAATTTTTATACAAGTCCAAAGCTCTTGAAAGACCTGTTTGCAATGAAGTTTGGTGCATGTGGGACTTACAGGGACAACAGGAAGGACTGCCCTCGGAATGCAGCTAATTCACTCTCTAAAAAATCAGCCAGGGGATCCATCAGATGGATTCGGGATGGACCTCTTGTATTTGTGAAGTGGATGGACACACGAGAGGTATCTGTCTGTTCTACCATCCATTCTGCTCATTCAGGAGACTCTGTGCAGAGGAGGGTGAAATCACAAGGAACATGGAGGACAAAGACATTTCCATGTCCTGCACCTGTGACTGCATACAACAAACACATGGGGGGCGTTGACCTGTCTGATCAGCTGATTCAGTACTACACAACACAGCACAAAACCATGAAGTGGTACAGAAAGATCTTTCTGCACTTCTTGGATATTGCTGCCACCAACTCTTTCATTCTGCACAAAGAGCTACATGGTAACATGTCCCATAAAGAGTTCATGGAGCAACTTGTCACAGAGCTCTGTGGTGTGTCACAGAAAGCAGCACGAAAACGGACCAGCAGTGACCATGTACCAGTTCCAGGAGCTGAGCTGACCTCCGATGGCAGGAATGTTGCAACGGCTGGTCGCCGGAACTGTGTGCATTGCAAAGAAGTGCGTGGCAAAAAACAACTAACACCTTGGAAATGCCAGGCATGTGGTGTTCACTTATGTCTTCAGTTGAACAGGAACTGTTTTCAAGAGTGGCACAAAGATGAGTGACTGTGTTCAGATGTGTGTGCTCTGTTGACCACTGCACCACTGACCATTGAGCTGGCAAAGAACATTACTGTCCCTGTCCCCTCCATCCTGGACATTTTTCCTGCATGATCAGCTCTTACAGCTCTTACAGCTCTTACAATGGGCCAAACCACCCATCCTAGACTGTAGATTGTCTTCCACTAAATGTTATTTTATGGTAAAAATATAGTTTGTGTGTTACATAGGTATAAGTAGAATTATATAGGTTATATATTTCTTTGTTTCATGCACTACCAGTCAAAAGTTTGTACACATTTTTAATTTTTTGAAAGTCTCTTATGCTTATCATGCTCAATAAAGCTGAATTTTCAGCATCATTACTTCAGTCTCCAATGTCACATTATTTGTTCAGGCTGCCTCACAGCATTCCACTTTGATGGGCCGTTAGCCACTGGGGGGAGTGTCCTTTGTCTCCCCTGGTGTGAATCACATAAATATTCATGGCCATCACCACTCCCACGCATACAGCAGTGCTGACACAAAAACTGACTTAGAAAATTCAAATCATTATATTGTTGTTTGTGTTAAAGTATTCAGAATAATCTTTACATAATTGCGTAGTAAAAATTCTAGCCTACAAGCTTGATAACTCAAAAGTCTTATGAACAACTATTCAGAATATGTTTTATGGCCTTATTGCAAGGAGATTTTTTTCCCCAAAACGTACTAACCACGCATAATCTTTATTTAAAAAAAAATGCAAACATGTATATCTATATTGCTCACATATTATTGTAGCAGAGTTTGTGCTGAATACAGCAAAATTACATGTTGGGCAATAGTATGATATAAGTAGCTGAAATAACCACAAATGTCAGGGCATGTCAAAACATCTCAAGGGCCCCAGAATCACTCAGACCTCTGGGGGTTAACCATTCAATAAAGAAGAAAAGACCAATCACAACACAATATCCAAATATTGCAATGGGAGATTGTTATATGTTAATTTTAATTAAATGGCACATCTAAGGCTGAAATTGTCTACAAACACTTTCGCTGGAGTTGAAAGAGGAGCAAATGTTAAGTGTGTCAATATTTGAAGATAATTGTGGAGAAGAAAAAATCTGAGGAATTTCAATACAGGGCTAATTATGATAAGGAAAAACAAAGGAAGGGTGGGGATGTCTAAAATAGAGGCTGTAACTAAAGCATTATGGGAGCAACATTTAAATCAAATATTTTATTACATTAGATATTTAACATTTACATTTAATTTCCAAAGCAACTTACAAATGGGAATAGAAGCAATCAAATCAACATGAGTGCAACAATATGCAAGTGCCGTGTCAAGTTTAACCAGTGGAACACACATACTTTTCTCCATACAGTCACACTGCTCTAAAGGAAGTGTTTCTCTGATTTAGGAAATGAGACACTGTGAATGAAATCACCTACACACATGCACACCACTCTCTCTCACCTTCCCCAGCAGGACGGTCATCTTGTGTCTCCAACGTCCCTTATTAAGAGAGGCCACTCTGATCCAGACATTGAGCTGAGAGTTATACATCCACACATAACTGCTGTTGATGCGTCCACCTGAAAATAACAACCACAACATTAACAGCAGCAAGAGCAGACTGTGAATTAACTAAAAGCTAATCCAAAATATTAATAGTAACAGTATATATATATATATATATATATATATATATATATATATATATACTAAAATAACACTGGTGTGTGTTCTTGAAATCATTTGCACAAGTATAACAAGTATGAAAGGCACAATATGTAAGATTTTTGGTTTAAAATATCACAAAACCACTAGAACAATTTTATATATTTTATTGACTTGTGTACTGACATTATCCCAAATGTTTCCAGGAATGTTTAAATCCAGAGAAATTAGCAATTTTAACCAGGACACGGACCACGTCCGTGCGTCGACTATCAATGACATCATATCCGCGTTACCCTCGATTTCTGGTGTTATTTTGTAGAAACCATGGAAACATCAAAGACGCTTTAATATATTATGTGTTTTATTAGACAGGTGAGCAACTGTTTGGATACATTCATCGACAGAAAACTAATTGTTGTTATATAGCTCAACACAGTAAGTCTTATTGTTTAAATCTCATTTTCTTGATTTACCGCGAGTACCATGTTTTACAATGACTAATGTTAATAAATCTTTAATACATTAGCTCATCCACAAATATGATTAATACCCGAGTCCTATCAGACTCTTTTCAACCGGCTGTAGACGTGAAGACAGCATTTCCCATGAATCCACGAAATCCTTTGTTTTGAATAAGCGACCTCTAGCAGTGGAAAATTACATATAGTACCTTAAAGGTGCCCTAGAACGTGCTTTCACAAGATGTAATATAAGTCTAAAGTGTCCCATGAATGTGTCTGTGCTGTCTGTGCCCTGAATGTGTCTGTGAACTGCCTATTTTGAGGCATCATTAACTATGCACTGATTCAGGCTGCAGCCCCTGTAAATCTCACTTTCTCTGCACCCCGAGCTCTCAACTAATACAGTGCATAAACAAAGTTCACACAGCTAATATAACCCTCAAATGGATCTTTACAAGATGTTCGTCATGCATGCTGCATGCATGCGTCGGATCATGTGAGTATAGTATTTATTTGGATGTTTACATTTGATTCTGAACGAGTTTGCTAGTGATCTGTGGCTAAAGCTAACATTACACACTGTTGGAGAGATTTATAAAGAATGAAGTTGTGTTTATGAATTATACAGACTGCAAGTGTTTAAAAAATGAAAATAACGACGGCTCTTGTCTCCGTTAATACAGTAAGAAACGATGGTAACTTTAACCACATTTAACAGTACATTAGCAACATGCTAATTAAACATTTAAAAAGACAGTTTACAAATATCACTAAAAATATCATGTTATCATGGATCATGTCAGTTATTATTGCTCCATCTGCCATTTTTTGCTGTTGTCCTTGCTTGCTTACCTAGTCTGATGATTCAGCTGTGCACAGATCCAGACGTTAATACTGGCTTGTGTAATGCCTTGAACATGGGCTGGCATATGCAAATATTGGGGTCATACATATTAATGATCCCGACTGTTACGTAACAGTCAGTGTTATGTTGAGATTCGCTTATTTTCCGGAGGTCTTTTAAACAAATGAGATTTATTTAAGAAGGAGGAAACAATGGAGTTTGAAACTCAATGTATGTCTTTTCCATGTACTGAACTCTTGTTATTCAACTATGCCAAGGTAAATTAAATGTTTGATTCTAGGTCACCTTTAAAAGCAAAGTATTTTGACACTTGCTGGTTGTCAAAGATTATTCTATATTTTCTTTAGTCCATATAATGCCACTGAATGTGTGCTACTATTTGATACTTTAAAAAAGAGTGGAAAATACTGTCTTCTGAAGAAAAACGATAGGTGTGCGTCAGAAAAATACTATTTTTTTAAAACTTTTTTTAACTTTAAAGCATTGATTCTAGTCTAATGTCATATGATATGAATGTTCATGAGAGGGACATTGTGACGTAATTGAGCTGTTGAGAAGTAACACGGAAGCTCAAGTATGTTTGCTTGACGTGCGAGAACCAATGAGGTTCATTCTTGAGTGTTACGCAGCACATTTGAGCTTACACAAGAACCAATGAGGTTTGCGTCAAGCATGTTCGGTTGAGCTTCTGTTTATTTTTGCTGTTTAATGTTTAAATGTGAATAAAAGCCTAAATTCCATTTGTTTGTCACTAAAACCTAAAGACTAAACCACTCAATATATATGGATTAGTTTTACAATTTCTTCAGGAACTTTGTGAAGCGTCAAAGTGGTAGTTGTGTAGCTACCAAGCAGAGGGACAGAAATCTCTCAGATTTCATTAAAATATCTTCATTTGTGTTCCAAAGATGAACGAAAGGGTTGATGAGCACGAGTAAAGATGACAGAATTTTCATTTTTGGGTGAACTAACCCTTTAAATGTCCAAATACTTTTGGGGGCCACTGTATAATTATCAGCCACTATCAGCTTGTCAAGTATTTGAACATTTTTTGCAAATCCACAAACATGTTATCATTTCTTATTTTGAGACAACACCATGTCTGTAATTACACAAACCACTGTGCTTCACCTGTGTTCCTGTCAAACAGAAATGCTCCCTCTGATCTAAATGTCCTTTCTTGTTGTCATCTATGTTTATCTAAACCTGCGGAGTGGCTGTTCTATTCTGTGACACTTCCCATCTCGCCCAAATGGCTGGTTATCATCTAAACAGCAGGTCTGAGACAAGCTCTAACAGTCTTTCTCTCCCACACACATACTAAACACCTGGCAGCAGGCCGTTCCACTTTAATTCTGTTTACAGGCTTAGATAATGAAGGTGTCAGAAGTTCTCAAATAGCACATGAGGCCCTTCTTCCCTCTCAGTGCTGTCAAAGTCCCTTCAAGGTAAGTTGGTGCACTAGCCGGCCATCTTAGTAACACCTTCATTCAACTACTTTCTATGCAGTATCATAAGATTTTGCCTTTTTAGCTCATATTATTGAACGCACATGCAAGCAAGAGTAAACAAACTAAAAATATCTGGCTTTTTTAACTGTAAGCAGAAAAAGGGGAGAAAAGGGAAGCTCAAAGATGGAAAAAGCAGAGATAGAAAAGAAATGAATAACGTTTTTGAGGAAGTACGAGCACCACAGCAAGAACTACAGTACTCATAAAGTCCATTAGCGGACTAGCTGAGCAACTGTCAGGTAAACAAAGGCAGAGCCAAAATCTCTATCTAATTAAAGAGGATGTGTTTGCTTTGTCCTCTAATACTGAGTAAACATAATAAAGCCTGGCTTCAGTCCTTTTAGTTTGCTCTTCTCCATTCATAAGAATCCCCTGACAAAGACCATCAGGCCTTTGTGACATTCGTTCAGACTGAAGACCGGATAAACCAGCATTTAAGATGGAGACTGTCTCCTGCTGACACTTCACATGTTCCCAGAGATTCTTCACAGAGATTGCCTAAAGCAGACACTTTCAGTACCGGATGCAAAACCTGCAGGTGAACAGTAAAGCTACTCATTAGCAAAGACATTGCTAGACATATGCTGAAGGGATGTAGCTTCAAATTTATTGTGGATAATACTGAATGATTTAAGCACATTTTGGCTTGGATAAGAGTACAAAATTGGCTGGCAACTTTAATATATTGCAACTCAAAAATGTTTTCAGCATTCATAACATTTCTTTCAAGAACCAGTATCTAATCTTGGCATACACAATATAATCAAGTATGCACACACATACAAAAAGCCTCATGTATTAAAAAATAATAATGAAAAAATACAAAAAATAAACCCCACTATTTTACTTTATTCCTTGGCTCTTTAATTGTGCCACTGTACATTTTCATTCTGTTCATTGTTAAATTTTTTTTTTTTTTTTTTTTTTAACAGACCTTGATGATAGCATTAATGATTTTAAAATCCTGAAAGAAGGAATCTTAATTTGAGTTGCTTACATGTGTAAATAAGTACCTTTTAAGCATTATGCAATAGCTTGAATATGATTTATGTTTAGGGACAGCCCCGTTCATTAGCCTCCTTAAAAGGACAACTGTAAACAGGAAGTGTTAGATCTTTCAAAACTTCAAGTTGTAAAACAGAAAGCTTCTTGTTCAGGTTTGGACAGAATGATTTGTGGTTTCTCAAATAGCGAGAAAGCATATCTTTATTTACTCAACATTACGCCACTGCAAACTGGCATGATTTTCTTTCTTCTGTGGAACCCCATTGACTTTCATTGTCCATACAATGAAAGTCAATGGGGTCTAAAGCAGTTTTGTAGAAGAGAGAAATTCATACAGGTTTGGAATAACATGAGGGTGAAAATGGCAGCAATTTTCATTTTCAGGCTCTTCTGAAGAACTGCAGATACAGGGCTCCCATCAAAGATTATTTGGCATGTAATTTAATACGATAATAATGTCCAAACTGTCCAAAATGCAGGGTACTTTAGTGTATTTCAAGTTTATTTACTTGTAGATGCTTTGATTTTATTTGTATGCAAAAAGCAAAAAAATGTAACTGCAAAATCTAACCTTCTGCTCATCTTCTGCTTGATTATATTATATAAAGGGTTAGTTCAACCAAAAATATAAATTCTGTCATTATTTACTTACCCTCGTGTCGTTCCAAAACCATAAGACTTTCGTTCATCTTTGGAACACAAGAAAATCTGAGAGCTTTCAGGTCCCTCCATAGACAGCTACACAACTGACACTTTAAGGGTTCAAAAAGTTCATAAAGAGATCGTAAAACTAGGCTAATCCATGTGAATTGAGTGTTTAGTCCAAATTTTCTGAAGAGACTCGATCGCTTTATATTAGAGTTGTCAAAAGTACTAACTTTGGTACCGAAATGTTACAAATTTAATGCTTTGAGCGCTGTTAAGCAGATTCTTAAACACCTCGGATATGTCTGTGATGGCCAATCAGAGATGAAAAGGTTATTTTCCGCTCAACAGCACTCAAAGCGTCACGTTTTTAACATTTCAGTACCGATTGGTACCGAAGTCGGTACTTTTGACAACTCTGCTTTATATGATGAACAGACTGAATTTAGGTTTATATTATTCACATATAAACATTCATCAACTTAAACATTAGTTATGGTAAACGGAAGCTCAAGAATTTTGCTTGATGCGTGCGAGAACCAATGAGGTTCATTCTCATGTTACGCAGCAAGTTTGAGCTTTCGCAAGAGGTTTGTTCTCATGCGTCATTCAGGTTTGGTTTAGCTTCTGTGTATGTTTGCTGATCAATGTTTATATGTGAATAAAAACCTAAATTAAATCTGTTTATCATATAAAGAGATCGAGTCTCTTCAGAAAATTTTGACTAAACCACTCAATTCATAGGTTTTAGTTTTATGATCTCTTTATGAACTTTTTGAAGTGTCAAAGTGTCAGTTTAGCTGCCTATGGAGGGAGAGAAAGCTGTCAAATTTCATTTCAAGATTTCATTTCAAATTTTCAATTTCAAGACCGAAAGTCTTACGTATTTGGAACGACATGAGGGTGAGAAATTTATGACAGAATTTTCTTTTTTGGGTGAACTAACCCTTTAAAAAAAAAAAAAAAAAATGTGGTGGGTGTATAAGGCCCCGTTTACACTAGTGCGTTTTCGTTTTAAAACGCATAACTTTTGCTACGGTTACGTCTGCCGTTTACACTACTCCGGCATTTTCGACACCTCGAAAACAGACTTTTGAAAACGCTGCAGAGCCTGTTTTAGTTTGAAAACGCCGGAGTTACATTTCAGCGTAAAAACAGACTTTTGAAAACGATGCCGTGGCTGCCCATGTTCGCTCTGCGTATCCCTGACGACCGTGTAAACAATAACACGGAGACTGAACTGCAATCTTTGCTGGCTTTGTCATCATTTTTAGCAGCCATTGTACAGTTAAACTGCATTTTTTTAATACTGCAGCTACCTACATGTTCAAGAGGCAACTGTTTACACTTGTACATGCAAGCCCAGTGTGCATGAATGGTCATATGACATGCATTTTCAGTTATGTAGTGTAGACTGGGTTTTAAAATGAAAACTCACTAGTATAAACAAAGACTAAATAAAGTGTTTTTAAGCTTTTGAAGCATGTCCCCTAAGAATAATTTGTGAATAACTGATATAGCAGGCTGTGATCTTACACTCTAGAGTTGAGATTTTTGTTATTCTTGTAGAAAATCTAAAAGTAATGTTTATCAAAAGACAGCTGAACCACCAAGCCTGTAGGATGTGACTTCTGACAGAAAGAAGAGTACAGATTTAGTAAGGGGCCTCTGAACCTAACGCTGGAGGCAAGCCAACTGCACGTGCACACGAGAACAGCAATAAGAAGCATGTGTGTGACTGTGTGTGTGTGTGTGTGTGTGAAGGAGAGAGAGAGAGAGAGAAGGGCAAACTTGACACGTGAGAACATGAGTGCAAAAACAGCTCTATTCATGGAAATCAGTCAAACAAAACACACTCCTTACTACTTCATGTTTTTAAAGCGCTAAACAATGGCTCTAGAAGGAAAAGAATAAGGATTATACAATTCAGAGTTCCTCGGAATGACATCTAGCTTGTGCAAACAAAAACACACACAATCTTAAAGAGTTTAGATCAAGTTCAAATGCATAAAAACATCACAGTTATAGAAACTCCTCGAGTGCATGACCTGATTACATAGACGGGCCCTGGATGACGTGACGCAATAACACTGCAGATCGTTCCTGGAACTATTCTGAAACTCTTGGCACAAATACTCCCTCAAGATGCCGCTTGCTTGTGCCAGTTAGAGTTTAAAATGTCCCAAGTTTTCGGCAAAAAGTACGCTAGAGTTTGCCAGTGAGAACACCCCTTGACACACTAGCTGGTCAGAGAGGCAGCTGTTGTTTCCGATTTTCCTCAAATCATAAACAGCTGCTTCAGAAATGTCCTCACAAACAAGGCATTTGCTAAAAGCCCTTAGCTCACCACAGAAAGCCCTGGACTAATTTGTCCAACCCATACACACAATAACACAAATATGTTTAAATGTAGCTCAACTGAACAGTGTATTTACAATTAGAAGTTTACATTGTCTGAAGAAAATGTGAGTGATGCTTGCTAATGCACAAGGTACTGCCACAACGCCAGGATGGTGTGAACACCGCGTTCCAAATTATTATGTAAGTGACATATCAGTAAGATTTCAGTAGAATGAACATTCAGATTTTGGTTTTTCTAAGAAAATGTTTGTTTGTTTATTTATCCATGTCTTTTTAGATAACTGGTATCAATCTCAGACAAAATAATTTGCCTGATCTATGGAAACCCTACTTAGAGGTTGTTCCACATTATTAAGCAAGTCACAGTTTTCATGCAATATGGGGAGGAAGAAAGATCTTTTTGGCTTTTTTTTAAATAGCTGCCCTTTTAATACAATTAAATTGTTTTGACATGAACTTTCATTAATAAGCCTTTATCTGACCGAGTTCTGCTGTGCTCTAAATCACTCACAAATCTTATGATTTTGCACAACATTGCACCATTTCATGCTTTTCATCTTCATTTTCTTTCTTCCTCCCCATATTGCATGAGAACTGTGACTTGCTTAATAATGTGGAACAACCTCTAAGTAGGGTTTCAGGCAAATTATTTTGTCTGAGATTGATACCAGTTATTTAAAAAGACATGGATAAATAAATCTGAATGTTTATTGTACTGAAATCTGACTGATATGTCAATTGCATAATAATTTGGAACGCGGTGTATAGTTGAAAGGGTGTTGCTACGGAGTTACTAAAGTGGTATAAAACATTGTAACTATGTGGTTGTTAGGGAGTTGCTATAGTTGCTTACTTTCATGATTCTTAAAAGCTTGTTTCTGGAAATGTCTGGGATTGTGACCAGTACTTGCTCATGCCAGGAAGGTGCCAGTTAGGATGGTGTGTATGGTTGCCAGGGTGTTACTATGATAGCATTAAGGTATTCTGAGTGGTTTAAAGTAGGGGTAGCGCAAGCTTAGGTGAGAATTGACAAACGCAGAAGCGCAGAGGACCGAGCAAAACGAAACGCTGATCATGAATTCGAAGTTTTAAAGAAAAATGTCAAAGGATTTCGATATAAGAGAAGAACTACGTCATACGTCTGGGCAGAGGTCAACCTTCTTCTGCCGGAACTCAACTCTCTTGTGAATACCGCGTATGGCAATGGCGGAAGACAGTGATTATAGTTTATAAAGTTTTAAATATGGTTATTTTTCTGACAAAAACCCATTGCTTCGCTTCAGAAGGCATTTATTAACCCACTGGAGTCATATGGATTACTTTTATGATGGATGGATGTGTTTTTGGAGCTTCAAAAAACAAAAAAAACAACAAAAAAAAACATTACAAAGCAGGAAAGAGCCATGAATAATTTTTGCGGAATGAATGAATAATATTCTATTTACGAAACGAACGCAGTGGCAGTTCCATTTTTTCCACAAGTATAGGGAATAGGGAAAAGCATAGGACATACAGCGTAAGCTTTTTGAAGAATACAAAAATGTGGTTTTGGAGGAAGCACTTGTAAGGCGATCATTTGTTTATATAAAGCATATACATTTACCTTTTTTTTTTTTTTTTTGAAAATTACCGATCATTTTGCTAGATAAGACACTTATTCCTTATCTGGCATCGTTTAAAGCCCTTTGAAGCTGCACTGAAACTGTAATTTTTGACCTTCTCCCGTTTGGAGACCATTAAAGTCTACTATAAGGAGAATAATCCTACAATGTTTTCATCAAAAACCTTAATTTCTTTTCGACTGAAGAAAGTAGGACATGGACATCTTGGATGACATGGGGGTGAGTAAATTATCAGGAAAATTTTATTTGAAAGTGAACTAATCCTTTAATATAACTCAGATTGTGTTTAGCTGAAAGAAGAAAGTCATATACACCTAGGATGGCTTTAGGGTGAGTAAATCATGGGATAATATTCATTTTTGGGTGAACTATTCCTTTAAGAGCCTATTTCCAAGTATCTATGATATTCTGATCGCCATATTTGTCTTGGGTCCTGTGCTCAAAACTGATTTTTTTTTAACGATTTTCAACACATCAAGTGGGAATCATGTCTGACAACTTAAAAAAAAAAAAAGTTACAGCACACTTTTCCCCACACTTCATACAGTGAATATCTTGTCAGAATTTGGACACTTCAAATGTTTTTTGTTTGTTTGTTTTATAATAAAAATGAGCAAACAGTTCATACTACAAAAATCACTCGAGTCACATATTCTTGACAGCATTATTCATATATGATTTTTTTATTAGATGTTATTTATGTTCCAAGCAGACATCAAGACTCCTCTCTAACATGTAAATTTGGGTAGGTCTGGTTTTATAGGAAGTTCCACATGCCTGTGCCAACACCAAAGCTCAATAGAGAGAGAGAGAGAGAGTGTGAGTGAGTGAGTGAGTGAGTGAGTGAGTGAGTGAGTGAGTGTGAGTGTGTGTGTGTGTGTGTGTGTGTGTGTGTGTGTGTGTGTGTGTGTGTGTGTGTGTGTGTGTGTGAGAGAGTGTGTGAGAGAGTGTGTGAGAGAGTGTGTTTGGGTTCCGCAGATCTAGCCTCTTGCTGATCAGTCATTGTGACCAAGCACAGGACACACCAGTACTAAAAGTACAGCAAATATCAGCATGACCTAAAATCACAACCATTAAGAATATAAAGAGTGTTTCATATTCAGTTATGATGAGGGCTTTAGACCAATGAGGCTTTACCTTGGATGGGGCTACCCAAAAATAATATTTTGCTATTTATCATTTGTCAGGCAGAAATAAGAGGGTCTCACCTGACACGAGAATGTCGTTGCGGAGGGCACACACTGCATACTCAGACTTGGTGTACTCGGGGTGTTTAGCAAGAGATGTCCACTCTCCCGTCATGGGGTCGTAACATTCTGTGTATGGCAGATTGAACCCCCCCACTCGCTCACAGCCTCCCACCACCACAATGACTTCAGAGAAGCCAGTGGACCTGGAGATAGGGAGAAACAACATCATCAGATAAGCATGGACTTTAAAGTAGAGAAATAAAAAGATGACAGCATCAGGAAGTGGTTAAGCTTCATTCCTGCTAAGGTACAATGAGCTTCTGCAATGATTCATTAGAAAAATAACTCTCTTCCTAGACACTTCATCTAGCCAAATAGCATGGTCTTCTTACATGTGATTTATCATTTAAGTGTATATATATATTTATACATATATTTCTATTTAAATAACATTCAATCTGACCTGAACAAACTAAAACCCCCAACCAAACACACAAAACAGCTGTCTGAAATATTACAACACTATGCAACAATGTGTACATTGCCTGCACAGCTCCTTTATGTGCATTTAATGCAGACAATAACTGAATAAGTCCTGTGCAGTGAATGTTTGAGCATTTGTGGTTTCTCTAGGCTGAATGTGTGCATTTTTATGACTTTCAATAAAGAAACAGAGGTTATATGGCAGAGTGGAATGTCTGAAGTCAAGCTTGTACATTTTGAGCCCCCAAATATAAGAACTCCAAACACAGATAACTCCTCCAGAACACAGATATGACTTCTAAATACAGACCCCATGAATACTGAATCTAAATACAGAAACTCCATATTAAGATACTGCCTTCAAGAACAGATTACGCCTCCCCACATCTGACTCCTATAAAGATAGTAACCTAAAAATACAGATACTTCCTTAAAACATATTTCCCTAAATAAATACTGCCACTAAACAAAGACATGTTTTCTAATTCTGAAAAACACTTTCTCTAAACAAAAGTACCTAATGACCTCGTCTCTCATGATATGTAATCCTGTGTAGAAATGGATTACATCTGCTCTGAAGAAAACGTGAGCGGTGCCTGCCCGTGCAAAAGTCACAGATACAATGCCAAGATGTTGTTATGCAGCTGCTAAAGTGTTTTGAGTAGGTGTTAGAGTGGCAGTTGATATTCTGGTCCCTAGATATGTCGTCCCTCCTGCAATGCAAGTCAATGGGACTTTTCTAGTCCAATCAATTTTTTACCGATTAGTGGCAAAACTGGCCCAGGCTGTTTCAGTCAAGGTAAAAAGTGTGTCAAAGGCCCCATTTACACTGCATGGTTCAAGTGACCCAATTCAGTTTTTTTCCCTCCCATGTGGCACAGATCGGATATGAGCCACGACCGTGTGAGCAGGAAAAAAGGCCTCATTCATATGTGGTTATAAATCAGATATGAATCGGATACGTGCGTTTGCAGCGTAAGCGGACAGATCGGATATTCCTGTGTAAATGCGACTCCTGCTTCATTGAAAAGTGAGGGTTTTTTTACATTTCGCGGTACAGACGTACCTTTAACAAATGGAACATCTCTAGTTGACTGGCAGAGTATTAATTTCATTTGTTTTTGTTAAATAAAAGGCGATCAGATGTTGAAATGTGTTGCTTTTAAAATCGCACTGAGTGCTCGTTGCTGCTATTGTCAGGGACGACGGCTCATGCACAGACTTCAGTCCCGTTGTGGAGACTCTACCTATTCATTCCATTGAAACCACAAAATATAATGCACACAAACTTGTACCTATGTACCCAATGTGCCAATGAAATTGATTTGTTATATCATATATGCTATTTTTGATACTTTTTGCCAAGTGCAGTGTAAAAAGGAGACATCGGATACAGGTCACTTTTAAAAGAAATTCAAGTTGTCCAAAAAATTGGATATGGTCAAAAGATCGAATCTGTGCATTAAGACTTGCAGTGTAAATGCAGCCAAACTGAAGTATACTTTGGGTTTTAGGGGTTTGTTCACATTCTTAACCCTCAGTATATGTAATACTGATAAAAAAAATGAACAGTCAAAGTTCATTTCAAACAGAACCATGTCTCTTCAATTCACTTTTTCCGACGTACTACATTTTCCAGTAAAGCATTCAAGGACATCATAATAATGTTCTATGTCTCATCCTCAAATGTTCTGCACAGTCCGGTGGTTTCATTTTCTCTGAAATTCATGTAATTTTAGTCCTTCACAGGAAGAAAAACTATTTCATGAGCAATGCAGAAAATGTGTGGGTTTTTTTTGAGAGCAAATCATCTTATCAACAACTAGATTGTACCTGCGTGGTCTTGTACGTGGTGACATCATCTCATTTCCAAGTACATGGTAGCGACGTGCTTCATGCAGCAGCTGGTAACATTCTGGAGCATTCTGGATCAGTTTATCACCTTCTACCTGCAGCAGAGAAATCATCACAATCTTACTGCTTGACCTCAAACCTGCTCCCTCATATCTGCCTTGCTGTTGAGTCCAGCTATCTTGTTTAAATATTCTTGTTGTATTATGACAATAAAGAAAGAGGTTGACTTGACTAGTTCAACACACCTGCCGATAGTTTTCAATTGAACCCCAGAATCTTGATTAGCTGGTTCAGGCATGTTTGAACATCAGTTGGAGCAAAACACTGCAAATAGCCAAATCTCAAGTCCTTTCTTTAACTAGTGTCATCATTTTAGGACCATACTATTGTTCCATACATGAAGAAACATGAAACTTGATCACTATAGAGGGCTGCAGGGATGACATATTTTTGTTGGCCAAAACCCAAATCGTCCTGAAGTCAGTGGGTTTTTTTAATTGGTTTTTGGTTAAGTGTATGAAATAAGGTCTGGATTAACACAAGCTCAATATATATTCATGTTTTATTTAGTGCTGTCAATCGATAAAAAAAAAAAAAAAAAAAAAACAAACAAAAAAACATTAAATTCTAATTTTTCTAAAGTTAATTTTTTTTTTCTGTAATTAATAGAGATAAAAAAACATTGGAGTGGAGTTTATAACAATTTCACAGTTACTCTCCAAATTAATGTAGAAACAACTTTAAGACAGTATATTTTAAATATTTGTTTAATGGCATCTTTTTTGGAATGAAGACCAGTATCACTGATACTAATACTGCTACTGATATCTGATGTTAAAGGTGCCGTAGAACGTCGTTTCAAAAGATGTAATATAAGTCTAAGGTGTCCCCTGAATGTATCTGTAAAGTTTCACTGCCTATTTTGGGGCATCATTAACTATGCACCGATTCAGGCTGTGGCCCCTTTAAATCTCTCGCTCCCTGCCCTCCTGAGCTCTCGACTATAAGTGCAGTTATACAGTGCATAAAATTCACACAGCTAATATAACCCTCAAATGGATCTTTACAAGATGTTCGTCATGCATGATGCTTGCATGGATTGGATCATGTGAGTATAGTATTTATTTGGATGTTTACATTTGATTCTGAATGAGTTTGATGGTGCTCCGTGGCTAAAGCTAACATTACACACTGTTGGAGAGATTTATAAAGAATGAAGTTGAATCAAGGCTTCTGTGACTTTAAGACCTGCTGCTCAGTACTAGCGCGTATCTTTCTGTGTACACGAGTCGTGTGTGTCACAAAGACACAGCACGTTCTTGTTTGTCTTTTGGTGCTTGAATGGTTTAAAAGCATTTGCATGAATAAGAGCATGATCATATAATGATCAATGTAACGCTAGCCAAATTATGATGAAAAAAAAAAAAAAACATGCTGCGTTAAACATTTATTAAACAACGCATTAAACTAAAAAAATTCATCACGTGCGTTAAAGCTGCAATGTGTAATATGTTTTGACCGCTAGAGGTCGCTAGAGGCCTATTAAAAACAAAGGTATAGCTTGATGATGCCAAGTTTGAGTGCGGAATCTTGGGACTTGTGGTCTTCACATCACAGAAATAATTGGGATAAGACTCAGGAAGAAATCATGTTCATGGATGCAATTATTAACGTTATTGTAGTATGAAGCACAGCATGACCGAGTGTTGTGGGAGCTGAACGAGGTCACTGGAGCGACTGTGCAACACGCCTCACGAGCAGCGGAACTTTTATTATGACACAGTCGCTGCCGCCGCTTCCGCTTTTCCGGTCATGAGTAAGAGGTAACGCAGCGCTGTTTATAATATTAGATACATTTGAGAGTGTTGAAAATTATGTTATAATGTTACTCTGTGTGTTCGCTCGGTGGCTGCTGTGAGACACTGTTGCACACTGCAGTAAGCTGGATAGATTTTAGAATATGGATGGCTTGTGTTGATAAATGGCATGCAATTAATTTTAAAACGTATTGTATGATGGAGAAAATATAAATATATCAAAACAGTTGTTCCCTTGTCTATTAAAACATGTAAATATTAAAGCGTCTTTGGTGTTTCCATGGTTTCTACAAAATAAAACCAGAAACCGAGGGTAACGCGGGTATGACGCCATTGACAGGCGACTCCTCACACGTCCCAGAGCCTTGGTTAAAAAATTTCAATTTTCTCACGATTTACAAATAGTTGCAAACATTTGGGATGTTGTAAGTACTCAAGTGAACAAAATATATAACACTGGCCTAGTGTTTTTTTTTAATATATTTTACTGTAAAATTCTTACATATTGCACCTTTAATGCTCTAATTTTGACAGCACTATTTTTATTCTGTAACTTAAAATATATACCCTCTAAGAGACTAATACCCTCTTTAAAACCTTTTACTTGTCTTGAAAAAGGCAGTTTCTAAAAAGTGTCTAAATGGGTCTGCAGAGGTCAGGGACAAAAAAAAAAAAAATTCTATTGGGTTTTTGTCGAGAGAACCAGGGTGATGCTAGCTTCCAGGTTGGCCTACAAAAATACACCATCACTGCTGCATTCTATAAACATCTAAGCAGAGCATTTTTGGATTTGTTGAACTAAAAAAAGAGCTTCACCTGTCCACTCACTCACCGTCTGTACAAAATAGTTTGGGTGCAGCAGAGGCAGTCGGACATGTTGCAGCAGATCTTTCAGCATGGGCCTGCGATACTCTATGCTGTGGTAGACCCAATGCATCACCGCCTCAAACACCACCTCCTCCCTGCCAATGGACAGTTCATCGCTAGCCAAGTATTCCTCCAGCTCGTCCTTGTGGAGGTCTAGAAACTCCTCATGCTGCGCCACCTCTGGAAAATTCAGCAAGGCGAAACAACGGCAACGACTGGCCAGCTGTTTGAGGGAGTGAGCATCTGCGAAGCGCTGGATGCCGAGGCAGTTGCAGGGGTCCAGCTGCTCCTCCAGGAATTTTGCGCAAGCATCCCTCAGAGTGGCGATCTGAAAGAGGCTGGCGGTCTCGAAGACGAACTGGACGTTTTGTGTGGTGATGAGGGCATGGCTGGTGTAAACGTACTGCAGAAACGTGTCCATAGCGTCCGCCTGGATGCCGTTGATCTCCACCAGCATCTCGCGGCTCTCCCGGTGGTCATTGCAGAACATGGCACGGAAGTAGCTGCTGCAGGCCGACAGCACGGCACGGTGACAGGGGAACTCGCGCCCCTGGACACTGATGATCACGTCCGTGAAGAGGCGGCTGTCGCGGAACTCGTTGAAGACCTGGAGGACGCTCTCGGAGTGAGAGGATCCGGAAGAGAAGTTAAACGCCTCGCTCAGGGTCTTAGACTCCATCTCAAAGACTTTACGCTTGATCGCTGGCGGTTCAGGCACGCCTCCAGAGTTCTCATGATTCAGACGGCGATCCAAAATGAGCACCATGACTATATCTGCCAGGAGCCCTTCACCAACTAACAGTCACAATCGATGCCTGCAGGAAAATGATCAGCGAACATCAACACCTGTGGAGGAAGAGCAGTTACAATCAACAAACACTTTAAAGGTTTAGTTCACCCAAAAATGAAAATTCTGTCATTAATTACTCACCCTCATGTCACTCAAAACCCGTAAGACCTTCGTTCATCTTCAGAACACAAATGAAGATATTTTCAATTAAATCTGTGAGCTAACACAATTACCACTTTCAAGGCCCAGAAAGGTAGTAAAGACATCGTTAAAATAGTCCATGTGATTACAGTGGTTCAACCTTAATGTTATGAAGCGACAAGAATACTAACAAAAAACTAACAAAAATAATGACTTTATTGAAGAATTTCTTCTCTTCCATCATTCTCCTACGCAGCTGACGTATCGCCAAGAATATCAACTGCCACACTAACACCCACTCAAAACACTTTAGCAGCTGCATAACAACAACATCTCAAAGCGCTGCACTGTCTATACAATGTAAACAGTGTAGGAGACTGACAGGGAAGAGAAGAAATTGTTGAATTAAGTCATTATTTTTCTTTGTTTTTTGCACACAAAAAATATTCTCGTTGCTTCATAACATTAAGGTTAAATCACTGGAGTCACGTGGACTATTTTAACGATGTCTTTACTACATTTATGGGCCTTAAAGCTGCTGTCCGCAGTTTTTCCTCTTTGTCGCCATCTCTGTTTGAAACATGCGATTGCAGTCATATGCGGAACAGTTATCTGTACGTGCGTTGTGCATCGGTACAGCTCGTCAGCGCGGATGAATCTAATGTTTGCTGTCAGATTCTACGTCTTGAAAGTATGACCAATATAAGAATTTTCACTGGAAAATATCATCTGAACAAGCAAGTAACATTTCTGCCACTTTTGTTTTGACCAAATGAGGAAAAAAGCATTAGGCCTAAAATAAATCACGCTGCAATGATGATTAAATCTAACGATCGCTCAGCTTGGATCATGCCAAACCGTGCAAATTATTATTACTTTTATATTGTTCTCAAATTGTTAAAGGAACACTCCACTTTTTTTGAAAATAGGCTCATTTTCCAACTCCCCTAGAGTTAAACAGTTGAGTTTTACCGTTTTCGAATCCATTGAGCCGATCTCCGGTTCTGGCGGTACCACTTTTAGCAAAGCTTAGCATAGTTCATTGAATCTGATTAGACCGTTAGCATCGCACTTAAAAATGACCAAAGAGTTTCGATATTTTTCCTATTTAAAACTTGACTCTTCTGTAGTTAAATCGTGTACTAAGACCGACAGAAAATGAAAAGTTGCGATTTTCTAGGCTGATATGGCTAGGAACTATACTCTCTTTCCGGCGTAATAATCAAGGAACTTTGCTGCCGTATCATGGCTGCAGCAGTGCAATGATATTACTCAGCGTCTCTCACAAACGTCTCCATGGTTGCAAGGCACGTTCCCTGTGCAAGCAGGGGCTCACGGCGCTGCGTAATATCATTGCACTGCTTCAGCATTGCGTGACTGTGTATTTAGTGTGTATTAGCGTTACCTGTAGATTTCAATTTCTGTATCCACTCCACAGTCCGAAGACTTTTGCTTTTTGACTATGGGTGAATCTCCAGTTGTCACTGATGATTGTCATTTGGACCTTTCTGGATTACAATCCACCATAAAAATGATAAGTTTAATTATTTCAGGTGCTGTGAGAAAAGGCTATAAACGTGCCGCTACCGGCGCTTCCTCACAATATTTAACTGAGCCTCTCAACGGGACTCCTTTCTGTTTACGGACGTGACGTAATGACGCACAGAGGAACTGCTGCATGCTTGAATTTCCCGCGGAAATCCGCCAGTTCATTCTTATAATAAAACATTATTACAAGATAATTAGATCGTTTTGAACACTGGGTGGTTATGTACTTGTTCAAAAGTTGATTTTGGATCATTTTTAACCAAAAAAAGTTGCGGACTGCAGCTTAAAAAATGGTAATTGCATTGCAGTCAATTGGAGGCCAGATAGCTCACAGATTTCATCAAAAATATCTTAATTAGTGTTACAAAAATCTTACGGTTTTGAAGCGAGGGTGACTAATTAATGACAGAATTTCATTTTTGGGTGAGTTAACCCTTTAAGTGGTATTCAGTCCAACTGAGGTCCATCTACTTGAGATTAGAACTACCACTTAACAGGTCTTTGGATTTACCATTATAAGATGTGTTTGTTATAACAAAGTCCCTTTAAGACAAGTCATTTCACTTGGTGGCCATCTTTGAAATGCCTCGAGCATTCAAGCGCAGCTCCTATCTCTTTGAATGGGGAAACATCAAATTCTCCAAAGCTGTTTGCCAAGCTTTCGATTAAATTTCATATTTGAAATCACCAATGAAATCTGACAACAACGGTCTCATAAATTTTGTTACTAAACGCTCAAATCATGACAAAAAAAAAAAACGGTATTTTTTCAGACTGGATCAAGCAAACGTGCATAGTCCAAAATGCACGTCTCTATAGGAAGAAGCGCACATCTGACTGTTTCTATAGGAACTGGAGCTTCTGCATTGACACAATGACTTTACCAATCGGCGGTTAGCTCTTATTTAGAAGGCGGGAAGCATTCCGCTATATTGCGCGTTGCACTTTCTCCCATTCAAAACAATACGAGTGACGCGTCTTGTGTTATTCTATTGTCTTTGTTATAACTTACTGTGCAGGAAACTATTGCAGCCATATATTATTGACCTCTTGTATTATTCATTTCATACAGAATGTGGCCCGACTCACACTTTCAAGGTGGCTTTTTGACCCTGATGCAGAGGCTAAAGGTCAAGTTCATGCTCAAGAGCATTTCAATAGTAAAAATTATTTATTCAATCATTTGTTAATATAGCCATAACCTTTATTACATTAACATCATCAAGCAAGGATTATAGAAAGTACTTACACCAATAGTTTTGTCATTACATTGACATTATGTTCCCCACCTGAGTGGCCTAGGTGACATTCCAGGGGAAAAAGATATTAGATTTTTATAGAAAACTAAAAACCATTCATTTTGATGTCATATTGACTTTAATGAAGCAGAGCTTTTGTTACCAAAGCAAGTCATTAATTATTAATTAAGCATTATTTTTAAAGTAAATTGTTAACTTAAGTGTTATTATAATTACATGTGTATTATAAGTGTTATAATATCTGTGACAAGGGTCATGACAACATATAAAAAATACAAATGTGTTTAAGGCCGAAAAGCAAACTAATGCACAATTATCACAGATAACAAAGGCATTGAGCTCATAAATATCTGCGAAGGTTACTAGAGCACACTGAAATACGTCAAGACGTGACCAGAAAAAAAGAAAAAAACAGAATCCATTCCTCAAGGCAATATAGCACTGATATAAAAGGAACACTGATCCTTTGTGGCTGAGAGATAGAGAGAGAGAGAGAGAGAGAGAGAGAGAGAGAGAGAGAGAGAGAGAGTTTGCGCAATCTTATTTTAAAGTCACTCAGGTTTGTTTTGTTGTGGAAGTAGAAATAAAGGAACATGGATGGTTGCTCAATATTTACCCCACAGCTGAACATGCCCCATGTGGACTGAAATGATGGCCTCATTGAAACGATGGCCTCATAGAAATGAGATCAATTATGTGTGATTTCTACTCTATAAAATGCTTTAAACCACAGAGAAAGGATCACTAAGTGTTTGGAGAGACCACCTTTTAGCCTGCTGGAAAATCCAGCCTAAGATGACAGCAGTTGGGTTCTAGATGGTCTAAAGTGGCCATTAGCTGGTCTAGGCTGGGTACAAGCTAGTCGACCAGACATTATGTTCCAATTAACCATCCATTTGTTGCTTGTCCAAGATGGTCTGCCATGGTCTTTCCAGCAGGCTAAACATTTTCATGCAGATTCTGAATAAATCTATAGCCTGCAGAACAAAAAACAAATAGCGTATATATGCATATATATACATACAGTACAGTCCAAAAGTTTGGAACAACTAAGATTTTTAATGTTTTTAAAAGAAGTTTCGTCTGCTCACCAAGGCTACATTTATTTAATTAAAAATACAGTAAAAAACAGTAATATTGTGAAATATTATTACAATTTAAAATAACTGTGTACTATTTAAATATATTTGACAAAGTAATTTATTCCTGTGATGCAAAGCTGAATTTTCAGCATCATTACTCCAGTCTTCAGTGTCACATGATCCTTCAGAAATCATTCTAATATGCTGATTTGCTGCTCAATAAACATTTATGATTATTTTCAATGTTGAAAACAGTTGTGTACTTTTTTTTCAGGATTCCTTGATGAATAGAAAGTTCAAAAGAACAGCATTTATCTGAAATACAAAGCTTCTGTAGCATTAAACACTACCGTTCAAAAGTTTGGGGTCAGTAAGAATTTTTATTTTTATTTTTTTTTAAAGAAATTAAAGAAATGAATACTTTTATTCAGCAAGGATGCATTAAATCAATCAAAAGTGACAGTAAAGACATTTATAATGTTACAAAAGATTAGATTTCAAATAAACACTGTTCTTTTGGACTTTCTATTCATCAAATAATCCTGAAAAAAAATATTGTACACAAATATTTTGTACAATTGTACACATTAAATGTTTCTTGAGCAGCAGATCATCATATTAGAATGATTTCTGAAGGATCATGTGACACTGAAGACTGGAGTAATGATGCTGAAAATTCAGCTTTGCATCACAGGAATAAATTACTTTGTGAAATATATTCAAATAGAAAACTAAATTGTAATAATATTTCACAGTATTTGTTTTTTTAGTGTTTTTTTTTATTATATATATATATATATATATATATATATATATATATATATATATATATATATATGCACACACACATATGCAGATTCTGAATAAATATACAGCCTACAGAACAAAAACAATTAGCGTAAATACATTATATATAATATATATATGTTCTGTAGGCTGTATATTTATTCAGAATCTGCATATGTGTGTGTGCTATATATATATATATATATATATATATATATATATATATATATATATATATATATATATGATAAAATCATTGTTTGTTCATGCGCCATAACTAACCAACCAACCAACCGTGACGCAGAATATGTGATACTTTATCTTTAAAAATAAAGTATTAACGCATTCATCATATTGCGTTACACTGACATGCTGATCTCAATCATTAAAGTTGTTCAGAAAAGTTATTCAGTATTATTTGTCTCACCTTATCTCCAGGAGACCAACTTTTTGGAGAACATCAAAAACAACAGCAAAAAGTAAAGATCCCTAAAAGTAAATACGATCAAACAAATCCGGTTTGTTTCTGAAAAGTAGATCCATAAGCGTGAGCACTTGTGCTGTCACTGTGAAGATTTCTTTGTTAACGTCCGTCTCATACTGGCTCTCTGCGTGTTGTTTTGGCACAAAGAACGTACACACAGCTTTTGGGCTTCTCTTCTGTCAGCTGTTCTGCAGGGGGTTCTTAGGGAAATGTAGTTATGTTGACATATCACCAGTCCTTCAAACCAGCAAAAGAACATCATATCCCAGAAATCCGTGCGGGAGACTTTCCATGTGGCTGGCCGTTGTTTGAAAACAAAAACGAAGACAGTTTGACATATTGTTGTCACGGCAAAATATAATCGCCTTTTCAACTATAGCAAAGCCCATAATGTTATTTTTTTACAAAAAAAAAAAAAAAAAAAAAAAAAAAAGATTAGAAAAAGTCATGTATCCTTTAATATTTCACATTTGTTTTTGTACATTAAAAGGCTGGTGTTGATATTGATGCTGTTTTAGAGAGCCGACATGATTCAAAACAAACAAAACAGGTAGTTCTCTGGACAGGCTGGGAAACGGGAAAAACAGTGACGCATGACTAGAAACTTGATCTAAGTGATGATAAACGTTTCGAAATATGCAAATTATTATAGGAATATTCTATAAATGATATAAATTGCGATATATGCAAATAATTATAGGAATATTATTAAAACTATTTTATTTAGTATAAAAAAAGTTATAGAGAAAAACTCGCCAGCATAAAACTACAAGAAGTCATCCTTATTTTAAAAATGCGTCAATGCCGCCATCTTGTGGTCATTTTATTTATTGTGGTGATGTTTCGCGCGCATTATTTTCTGACAGATTGGATAACACAGTCCCACAGACAGACACACATTATATTACAATAATATATTATACATATTACAATAATAGGGAATAATAGGTATTTTTGGGTCAACTTTCCACTAGAACATTAACATAAGAATCTAATTTTGCAGCAACAGTGACATTTGTAAAGTTACTTTTAATCGGACGAACTCGTCTTTAAGAAGAGAGAGCACTATCATTTAAACTTCCCTGGTAAGTTTTATTTACTTATTTTCAGTAACATTTCAAATAACCCAGACGTATAATAACTATTTTAACATAAGGTGCTCTGTTTGTCGGCCTTACAAAATGTTCACATAGTCAAACTACAACAGTCACTGCAATGAAATTACTTGGATTTAGCCTCAGCTGTGATCAAAAATGAAATAAAATTTGCGATTTTCAAAGCCTCTTACACTATTTGTACAAAAGTAATTTATGATAGGGTTTCTTTTCTAGTAGTAATGATATCGATAAGTTATATCTTCATATGAAGTATGTATGTGTAGGACTCTGCTTCTGACTCTGAACAAAGCATGTAAAGGCTGGGAAAATGACTTAGAAGTTTTTTATTGATAGGCTAGAAATAAAAAGTTTTAGTACCAAAATACATTGTAAATATCATAAGTAAATACATAACACCATAATAAATGCCTTAATTACTATAACTATTTGATTATTCTCACATATTTTTCTGACATATATCATATTATTACTTTCCCCCTGCGAACAAAACCACAGTTGAGCATAATTAGAACTAGCAAATGTAAGGTTTTAACTGAAAGAGTCTTTTTCACAGGTTCAAATAAGCATCCTTATAGTACAGGTGTGATAGTTCTTGGCCTATTCAGCCGAAAGAACTGGAACAGCACACCGCACAGTTCTCTATAGCGGAGCCCGTACAGGTACGGAGCTAAGGCTTTGGGCAGGATAAGTAAGATGTTACACACCACCAGGGACATCCACAGGTTTGCTCTGAGGTCCAGAGTCTCACTATTGTGGCAAAGCATCAGCTCAATCATCAAAACCAGCAGGGGACAGAAAGCCAGGAACAGGTGAAGATAATGGATGAAAAATGTTCCTTTAGCACGGGACGAGGCCTGGCCCTTCCACACGCCCGAGCTACGCGTACAAAAGTAGAGGATGAGGTAACCGGACAACACCAGGAGAAGGATGAGAAGAATACTGGTGACCGTCAGCAGCATGGAGACATGGAGTGGGCGAAAGTGGCTTACAGTCAAGACCATGAGCAAAGGCAGGGAGCAGATGTGGAGGGCGCAGGGACCCGTACTATGGTACCACAAAAACATGCCAATAGCTGCCGCGGGGATAAAGATTGAGACGGCCCAGATGGCAGCGACCGCTCCGTAGGTTCGTGACACAGGCCACACTGCCAGGTAGCGAAGAGGTGATAACACAGCAAAGCAGGTATCCAGCACCATTGCTGTAATACTTAGTACGCCAGAACTGTATAGTACCGCAGATAAGAAGAGCAGCACGGCACACGGCCACTCTGTCATCAGCACACCAGCTAAATTGATGCAGGCACTCAGGATATTCATGCAAACAAAGAGTAGGTCGCTGAAGAGAAGATTGGCCAGGAGGAGGTATCGCGTCTGCTGCCGCAGATCGACGCGGGACATGATACGTACTAGAAGAACCGGAGTGGTCAGCAAAATGGCCAGGAAGGCCAAAATGGGGCACATCTGAATCACTTTCATGTGGCAGGGAGGGATGAATCCATGCCACTCGTGCGCAAACATCTCCGCTTGGCTTTCAGAGGAGTTTGAAAAATTGGAGGAACGTCTGTGAATCTCAGCTCGACCAGACTTGTTGTACCAATTGCCAAATGAACAAAGCAGAGATAAAAAAAGGTCTTCTGCAGCTAGGTAGAAAAGCTCAGACTTTCCCTCCATCAGAGTTTTCATCTCTTGGCGCGTGTTTGTGCGTCCAATCCAGGGCAAAAAGAGCGAAGGACAGGTAAATGTGTCTCAGCTTTCCTCTTCCCGCAGACTGTGGTAAGTGATTTAGGGGACAGATGTGGATTTGTCACAGACACGCTTCTAGATGGTTTCCGTGGAGATAGAGAAACAGGTAAATATCACTTCACAGCTAAAAGGATCAGAATGACACTCTGGGGTTTTGCACCAAGGCATAAATATTGATATGTCTTCCGAGAATCAGAACTATTGCGTAACATTTACAGTGTTATTTCTGGACTGATTGATTGTTTAACTTAGAGGACTAAGTGCCACACGGGTTAAACATTGAACACTTGGAGAAATTGGAGAAAAAGACACAATCATATAAAAATTCTGAAATGTAAATTTATTTATCTTACCAGGAGAACAAAACAGCACTCAAAAACGAGTATGAATCAATATTGCGGTCATGAATAACAACATACAGTATATAGCTGGGGGAATCTCACAGAAAATTGTTAAGAAATGTTCTTTAAAAAAGAATTATATTTTGCATGAAGAAATTTATTATTACCATGTTTTCAATATATGAGAAGGAAATGCAAAAAAAAAAAAAAAAATCTTATTGTTGTTATGAAGATTATTCTGTGTGGATATACAGGACGATCTTCATAATGACAATGAGAATTTGGGGAAATTTAATGTAATGTCATTCTGAATATATGTTACTTTTTAAAACAGGCTTTATTTTCTTTGTGCAAAATTTCTAAAATTTAGAAATATTACACATACACATAATATTGCACATACCATTCAATCGTTAGTTTAAAAATGAAAATATAAAAAAGATTTAAATATACGTAATATACTTTCATGTTAACTGTTAAAATGCTTTAATAGATTATAAGTACTAAATATTAAAATGTTTCTTTTGAGATCTCCTTCTTGCTCATGAGTGAATTAAAGGGATAGTTCACCCAAAAATAAAAATTGTCCCATGATTTACTCACCCTCAAGCCATACTAAATTTATATGACAATATTCTTTTAGATGAACACAATCCGAGATATATTTAAAAATATCCTTAGTCCTCTAAGGTTTATAATGGTTGTGAATGATAACCCACATTCTGAAGACAGAAAGAAATGCATCCATAGTAATCCATACAGCTCCAGGGGGTTAATAAAGGCCTTTTGAAGCAAAGGGATGTGTTTTTGTAAGAAAAATATCCATATATAAAACTTTATAAATTCAAATAACGAACTTCCAGTAAACGAACTTCAAGTTGAGAAATCAAATGAGAAATCCTCTGACGCGATGTTTGAAGCAGGATGTAATCTTAGACGTCTCTTGTGGTTCAAACAAATACGGGTGGGCAACAAACTCAAGCTCCTCTTCTCTTATATCAAAATCCTCAGAAATTTCTCTTTAAAATTTCTCATTTTAGACTTCTAATTTGTGACCAGTGTTTTGTTTTGCTCTCTCCTCTTCACCTCCACGTTCGTCATTGTGTTCAGGTCAAAGGTTGCTCTTCCGCCCAAATTGATGTGCGCAATATGCGTACGGTCTTCTGCCGGAAGCTCGTATATTTGAATTTATAAAGTTTTTTACATGGATATTTTTCTTACAAAAACACATACCTTTGCTTCAAAAGGCCTTTATTAACCTCATGGAACCATATGGATTACTTTTTTTACGGATGGATGCATTTTTTATGTCTTTAGAATGTGGGTTAATCATGTGAGTAAATCATGGGATAATTTTCATTTTTGGGTGAAATATCCCTTTAAAAGGAACACTCCACTTTTTTTTTTTTAAAGGTGCCATCGAACGTTTTTTTACAAGATGTAATATAAGTCTAAGGTATCCCCTGAATGTGTCTGTGAAGTTTCAGCTCAAAATACCCCATAGATTTTTTTAAATTAATTTTTTTAACTGCCTATTTTGGGGCATCATTAACTATGCACCGATTCAGGGCTGCTGGCCCTTTAAATGCTCACGCTCCCCGCCCACGGTGCTCGCGCTTGCCTTGAACAGCATAAACAAAGTTTACACAGCTATTATAACTCTCAAAATGGATTTTTACAAAGTGTTCGTCATGCAGCATGTCTAATTGCGTAAGTACAGTGTTTATTTGGATGTTTACATTTGATTCTGAATGAATTTGAGGCTGTGATCTGTGGCTAACGGCTAATGCTACACTGTTGGAGAGATTTATAAAGAATAAAGTTGTGTTTATGAATTATACAGACTGCAAGTGTTTAAAAATGAAAATAGCGATGCCTCTTGTCTAAGTGAGTACAGTAAGTAACTTTAACCACATTTAACAGTACATTAGCAACATGCTATCGAAACATTTAGAAAGACAATTTACAAATATCACTAAAAATATCATGATATCATGGATCATGTCAGTTATTATTGCTCCATCTGCCATTTTTCGCTATTGTTCTTGCTTGCCTAGTCTGATGATTCAGCTGTGCACAGATCCAGACGTTAATACTGGCTGCCCTTGTGTAATGCCTTTGAACATGGGCTGGCATATGCAAATCTTGGGGGCGTACATATTAATGATCCCCGACTGTTTCGTAACAGTCGGTGTTATGTTGAAATTCGCCTGTTCTTCTGAGGTCTTTTAAACAAATGAGATTTATATAAGAAGGAGGAAACAATGGAGTTTGAGACTCACTGTATGTCATTTCCATGTACTGAACTCTTGTTATTTAACTATGCCAAGATAAATTCAATTTTTAATTCTAGGGCACCTTTAAATTGGGCTCATTTTCCAACTCAGTTAAACAGTTAAACAGAGTTAAACAGTTGAGTTTTGACTGTTTTCTAATCCATTCAGCCGATTTTCTAGGCTTATGTGGCTAGGAACTATACCTCATTCCTATGTAACTACTTCTGTAACTACAGAAGAGTCAAGTTTTAAATAGGAAAAATATCGAAACTCTTTGGTCATTTTTGAGCAAGATGCTAATGGTCTAATTAGATTTAATGAACTATGCTAAGCTATGCTAAAAGTGGTACCGCCAGAACCGGAGATCGGCTGAATGGATTCAAAAACGGTAAGACTCAACTGTTTAACTCTAGGGGAGTTGGAAAATGAGCCTATTTTCAAAAAAAATGGAGTGTTCCTTTAAATTCACTCTTCTGCAAATGAATCCTCCAAAAACAGAGGGACCAGTTACAATTATTTTGGAGGATGGCTCTCCTCTAGCTTCAAGTCCTCCCTTCTAGGCTGCACTCCTCTGACTCTGATGTCTCTTCTTCCACAACACCTGCTGGACAGTCTCGTAAATCTCACGATAGCGCAATATGTACAGGTAAGGAGTGCAACAGCGTGGCAACAACATCAGTACGCACATATTCACCAACTCAATCCACACTCCCAAATCATCCTTGGTTTCTCGCTTTAAAAGAGCCAGCTCGACAGCAAAGACCAACGCAGGTACAAAATACATCATGAGCAACAGAGTGTGTGCCAAAAGCGTCATACGCGCCCGGGAATACCGACTACGCCATATTCCAGAAGTCTTGGTGATGATGTAAAGATGTATGTAACAGTACACGATGAGAGCAGTGCAGAGGCTGACGGCAATGATGAAGTACAAATGAACGCCAACCTTCATTTTCTGTTCCAATGAGTGCAGTGCAATTAACACCAAACACAATGGACAGCTCTGCTGGTTCCTTCCCATCACCACCTCAAACATCACTAGCAAAGAGACTGGACACACTGCAGCCATCACCCAAAGGCTCATGATTACCTTCTTGGCCCGAGATGGTGGGAGAATATCTTTGTAACGTAAAGGCCAACGCACAGCCACATACGTGTCGACGACCATCAGTGTGACGGTGAGCACAGAGCAGCTGTACGTCATCACCATGCTCACCATCATAAACTTACACAGCGAGTAGGGCATTTTCAGTCCCACAGAGTTGCAGGAGACCATCGCAAGGTTCACGGTCAGGAAAAGCATGTCGGCGAAGAGCGTGTTCGCGAGGAGCAGGTAGCGGGTCTCTTGACGTAGCGAAGGAAAGCACAGTATGCAGAGGGACAGAACGGGGTTGACCAGCATTGTGACAGAGGTTAGCAGAACCGTGGGGATGAGGAACAGATCCATGTGTTTGCTTTCCATTATGTTGTACCAATCCACAGAGATGTTAATGAAAGACTCGGTCATATTTAGAGTCCAATGCCACACTATTGAGAGAAAACTTTGGGGTGAAGAACTATTGCGCCTCGGTATGCTGAGACTGGAACGGTGGAGCACATATACAGCTTCTCTACCTACAGAAAACAGACAAACCATGAGTACAGAAATATGTACATCACCTTCACATCTTATGATCTGTAAAATGAGGATAAGGCTTAAAAAAAACAAAACAAAAAAAAAAATCTAATTCAGTTTTATTTTCAAACCAGAAGGAAAAGCAGCAGAAATATTCATGACGCACCCTTTTATGTCCAATCAAATGTTCTAAATACGACTGTCCCTCCTTCTAATATTAGTACAATCAATCAAATCCAACCAACTAGCAATTTTTTTTTTTAAAGTAACTATCTTTTCCACAGGTCCTGGCTAAATTTCCTGTTTCAATAGTAAATGAGTCAACACAGGAACATCATCAATTTCTTGTGGACTTTAAAAACTTGTCAACTTTTACTCATCCTCATGTTGTTCCAAACCTGTAGGATTTCTTCCTTTGGAACATAAAAGATGATACACTGCTGTTCATAATTTTGGGATCAGTTAGATTTTTAATGTTATTAAAAGAAGTCTCTTATGCTCATCAAAGCTTTATTTATTTGATTAAAAAAAAAACAGTAATATTGTAAAATATTATTACAATTTAAAATAACTGTTCTATTTGAAAATATTTAGGGCCCGAGAACCAATGGTCTGAAGACCTTATTTAATTGCTCAGTCAATTATTCTTCTCCGAAATGAATCGCATTTTTGAGGGCCTAAACATGCTCGAAAACTCATGAAACTGTGCACACACGTCAGACGTAGTATGTCTGATATGGGTTTCAGAATTAGGTCTGGCAAAATGGCTCGATAGTGCCACCTATAAAAGTTTAATTAAGTGCCCCTTCGTGCTACGTTTCACGTACAAGTATTAAATTTGGTAGACAGATGTAACAGCCCAAGCAATACCTACAAAAATGTTCCTGGGTGCAAAATCTGAAAACCCGTTCAGGAAGTGAGATATTTTGAGTATTCTCGGCAAAATTTGTGCAGTTTTTGCCATTTCCAGATGTTGTACTTTAATGAACTCCTCCTAGAGCTTTAATCAGATCAACATTTTATTTGGTCAGTCTAATCTAAAGGCCTTTGCAACGTTAAATTGCGAAGATCTAGAGGCAGTGCCAGTGGCGGCCTGACAAAGTTTGATGTTTCGACATGAAACAGGAAGTTGTAACTCAGACAAACAATGTCCGATCTGCCTCAATCTTCACATGTTTTATTAGAGTCCTGGCCTGAAGACATCTTCATGGCAATATATTTAGTTACAGTCATAGCACCACCTCTGAGCAACAGGAAATGAAATGTTTAACACTGTGATTAACTCCTTGTAGAGATTTAATCAGATCAACATCATATATGGTCAGTCTAATCTTAAGACCTTAGCAATGATAAATATCAAAGATCTTGAGTTTTCATTGAAGGGCGTGTCCGTGGCGCCCTGACAAAGTCTGATGTTTCACTATGAAAGAGGAATCATAACTCAGGCATACAATGTCCGATCTGCCCCAAACTTCACATGTTTGAGAAGAGCCCTGCCCTGAACACATCTACATGCCAAAATTTAGTTATAGTCATATCGCCACCAGCTGGTAGTAGGAAGTGTGGCAAATACAAATGACTGACGTTTTTAGGCCTACTAAATGCATATTGCCCACCGTGCTGTTTCCCTAAAGCCACCGGGTGGTGGCACAGGTGCGAGGACACTTTCATCGCTGCTTGCAGCTTTAATTTAAAATGTAATTTATTCTTGTGATGTCAAAGCTGAATTTTCAACATTACTGCAGTCTTCAGTGTCACATGTTCCTTCAGAAATCATTCTAAAATGCTGATTTGCTGCTCAAGAAACATTTAATTTTTACAACTGTACAAAATATTTGTGTACAATATTTTTTTTTCAGGATTCTTTGATGAAAAGAAAGTTCAAAAGAACAGTGTTTATTTGAAATATAATCTTTTGTAACATTATAAATGTATTTACTGTCACTTTTGATTGATGTAATGCATCCTTGCTGAATAAAAGTATTAATTTCTTTACAAAAAATAAATAAAAATAAAAATTCTTACTGACCCCAAACTTTTGAACAGTAGTGAAAAATGTTACAGAAGCTTTGTATTTCAGATAAATGCTGTTCTTTTTAACTTTCTATTCATCAAGGAATCTTGAAAAAAAGTACACAGTTGTTTTCAGCATTGATAATAATAACAAATATTTCTTGAGCAGCAAATCATCATATTAGAATGATCATGAAAAGATCATGTGACACTGAAGACTGGAGTAATGATGCTGAAAATTCAGCTTTGCATCACAGGAATAAATTACTTTGTAAAATATATTCAAATTGAAAACATTTATTTTAAATTGTAATAAAATTTCACAATATTACTGTTTTTACTGTATTTTTAATTAAATATGCAGCCTTGGTGAGCAGATGAAACTTCTTTTAAAAACATTAAAATCGTACTGATCCCAAACTTTTGAACGGTAGTGTATTTTGAGAAATGTCTCAGTGTTTTAGTTTGGGAAGTCAATAAAATCATTAAACATAAATTAAACCTATCAAAGCATCAATCTTCAAATAACGCATTTATCGACTTTTTCTCCCAATACACATTCCAGTCTCTAATATTTGGGCCTGAACGATGAACAGAGAATTAAAAAAATAGTCAAAACACTATACCTATAATTAGAACAAAAACATAATTGTTTTTTCTATCATATTCTTGATAATACTGCATTAAAAAAATTTGCGAGTTCATATTTCATAAAAACATTCAGACACAAATTAAAGAGTTAATAGCGATAACAGTATGAAACGCCTCATAAACTTAGTTTAATCTTACATTCTCAACCAAAATGCCAAATGCATCAAGTTTCACATAAATGATGTCAAAAACAAATCCATGCAAATATTGTGTCTTGTACTGTTGTGACATGTATCATTGTGACATGCCACATAGTTCCAACACAGTTCCTGGTCCACAAAACACTTCTGTTAGTTTCAGCCCTGTTTCACCAACAAACAGTCCACAGAAGAAGAATGAAATATGGATGCATTGACTAACAATCGATTAACTGTGTTAAAATGACTCACGTACCTGTTCCACACATACACGTGTGCAGTAAATTCTGCTTCCATCCAAACCTCCATTAGACTAATGTCGCCCCAGATCAATACCTCCCGACTCTGTCCTTGTTATCAGAGCAGGCGTTCCACTGATGCGCACAGATCCGTAAACGATCGCACGGCACTAACACTCTTTCAGCTCTCCATGGTTACTTAGCATTTGGTGTAAATTGTGCTGACCCTCCCCATGACAGGCCGTTCAGATAAACTAACACTAACACCGTTATTACTTCAATGTCCCTCGACACTATTATGCACCTCATATCCGGAGCTAAAAGCTTATAAAGCAATAAATGAGATCGAGAGTTAAACAAACAAACAATATACAAAAATGTTGGCATGACCACCAGCCCTTAAACAAATGATGCTAGTAGTTTGCATAATATATATGCAAACCTGATTGCTGCAATGTATCTCCAATAAACAAAACACTGAGGAAATTTGCTGAATGAAAAAGTTTTTATTCATTTTGAATCATTAATACAAAACCCCTCATTTCCTGTCCTTCTTGTAACCAGTGTTCCAGAGATGCTTCCTCCTGTGCTGTCCGTCATTATATTTATCCTCCCCTAACTCCTCATCCTCATCACTGCTGTACTCATCCTCCTTTCCTTCTTCCTCCTGTTCTCTTGCCATCAGTTTGTGAAAAACATGGAACTCCTCTACAGTTGCCATGGCGACTTGCGTCAGGTAGGTTTCCTCAGAAACGCAGAGGACGTCTTTGAGCGGGGGGTTGGCGATGAGTGTTTGGCCCTTCTTGTCGGGCGTCTGGTACAGTCCCCTCCGCTCCAGAAAACAGTGACGACACCGCAGCTCAGACAGAGACAACCTGAACAGCTTCGCCTTCACCATCTCTGCCTGCCGCACACCCATACGGAAATATGCATACTGCGGGGGAAAAAAACAAGCTTTGAGTCAGTTTGTAACTACTGAAAACAAACAATGACCTCTAAATGCCAACTTCAATGACCCACAATGGCTCGCACAACAGTGAAACGTCATAAGAAAACCATTTACAAGGATAGTTTAGCCTGAAAATCAAGGGAAACTTTTAGTGAAGAAGACTGGTTTAAACTTGTTCAGCTGAAACGTACCTGAAATTTATACTCCAGGTGGGCCAAATCCTCCTCCAAAACCTCAGGTGATTCTCTGAGGATGTCTGTGACCTGTTGGACGGTGAAGAGGCATTTCTCCCTGAGCAATCGGGACACCATGTTTACCCTCTTGATTGGCAGGACCATGACCTTGGGGTAGTGACTGATCATCCTCTGCAGACTGCCTGTGGACAGATTTCAGACAGATTTCAACTAGAGTGGCTTTCAAACTGGGGTCTATGGAGGCTATGAAACAACGCTTCCTCGCCATTGATGGAATTTTCCGTCATTTAGGCTACGAGACAACGCTTTTTCGGCTTTCCGCGTTTTCAGTGTTATATGTTAGGGGTGCTATTACAGATCTTCTAAAACAGTACAGAATCTCCAGATCAAAACACAGGCGATTTTCTCAGCTTTTTGTTCGAAATGTTTAAAACTTGCCCACATTCAACTGTTGATAAAAAACAGATGAAGCTAGAAAATTATTAAAAATACTGGCAGAGGCTATTTAAAAAAAATAATAAAAAAAAACGCTGGCAGGGAAAGAGTTAGCAATGAGGGGGGAAAAAACATGAACAGTCGGAGTCAAAAAGCCTCATGGGCAAAAAACATGTATATCTGACATGTAGCGCAGTTGCACATTTTGATTCCTGGCTCTTGGACCTTTCCTAATCCCGCCCCCCCCTCCCCCTCCCCCTCCCCCTCCCCCTCCCCCCCTCTCTCTCTCTCTCCCGCTTTGCTTCCTGTTGATTAATGTCCTATCTCAGTAAAGGCAAAAAAACAACAGCAATGTTTATTATAAAAAGTTCTTTAAATATTTTCCAAATAATGTTTCAATCATTTGTTTACATAAGTCTGGGGTCAGTAAGATTTTGATAAAATTTTAGAAAGAAGTCTCTTATGCTGACCAAGGCTGCCTTTATTTGATCAAAATACAATAAAACGGTATTATTGCTAAATCTTATTACTATTTAAAGTAATTGTTTTCCATTTATTTATAATGTAATTTGTTTATTCCTGTGATGGCAAAGTTTAAAGGTGATAAAGAGGATTTTTTCGTCGACTAAGAAACCAAAGACTGTTACTGAGTTTTTGAAATGAGCGCATGCATAAGAACAACCCCCCCTCCTTTCGAGGGAACGCCTCCCAAAACTCGTGCACGAGTATCGGAACAGGAGTGTTTACCACCGGCATTCGCTGTGTCGTGTAAGTGGATTCATTATGTCGGACTCACCGCAGGTAACTCATAATCTGCAGTTGTTACTCCTGTCTCCTGATAAAAACATTGCATGCGGCGCCTGCAGAGTGTGGAAAGTTACTGGAGAGCGCAGCCGCGCTCGTCTCTCACAAGGAACGTCACGGCAGTGATTGACAAGCCAGAGGGCCAATCGTTTACACGATTGGCTGATGTTTTAAGGCCCTACCTCGAGCACAGATGATGTATATTAATTTTATTCCTTTCAGTGCACCTAATAAAGTCTTTTATCACTTAGTAAAGACAGTTTCAAGTAATATTGCAAAAATGTATAAAACAAAACATCCTCTTTAGCACCTTTAATTTCAAACATCATTAGTCAAGTCTTCAGTGTCACATGATCCTTCAGAAATCATTCTTATATGCTGATTTTATGCTAAAGAAACATTTATCATCAATGTTGAAATCAGTTGTGCTACTTCATATTCATTGAGGAAAGCGTGACACAATGCAAATCCATGCAAATAAAAGCATTAATGTCTAAAAAAATCTTACTGACCCCAAACTTTTGAACAAAAGTGTAATTTGCTACCAAAGAAGATGCATCACCTTCTACCAATCCCATCTTCCTCAGATGATTGACACGTTGCTGTAAGTCTGCACCTTTCAGTGAATATACCTCTGGACACTTCTGCATTATTTTCAGGATACTAGACGGATTTAATCCCAGGATAAACAGTGCTGTCAGAACAGATGGAACATGTTTCCCACGGCTCTTCATTGCACCTTCATGCATCTCCTCGGCTTGAGTTTCTGAGAAGCCCATCTCGAGCAAAGAGCACAGGGTGAGCTGGGTCACAGGTCTGTGGGTGACCTGACTGGTGTGAGATGGATTTGCTTGATGGGGCTCTTGTGTGGTGCAGAATGGCATATGACCTCTGCTCACAGCCACAGGACAAACACGCCATCTCCACATCCACTGCACCATCTGAGACACAGAGAGAGGAAGCAAATGCTGCTCAATTCAATACACACTGGTGTCAAACAGTGTTTGGACACAATAAATCTAAACACATTTGGAACAATATATCAGCTTTTCTCAGAACTAACTTTAGTTTTTGGAGCTATTTGTTTTTAGTGTATCAAGTCAATTCTCCTCAAATGTATATAAAAGGTAAATTTAAATACATTAACTTATATTGTAATAAAATGACAAACGTGTTAGCCCAATAGCTAGTACAATAACATATTGAATTTTTTATTTAAAATATTCCAGATTTTCTATAAACAAAAAATAAATAACTCGGTGTTTTAAACTAATGTACAAAAACACTGCTAGAAAAAAAAACAAAAACAAACTAGCATTTCTTTAATTTGAGACTCTATATATATATATATATATTATATATATATGTGTGTGTGTGTGTATGTCGAGATAACTGTGTTTAGGGGCAATAAGTTATTTTTAATCAGCTTTAGCCAGAACAACGAGAATAATTTTAGATTTATGTATGAATAACTGACCTTCTAACCTTCGAGGCAGATATTTCTTGCAAAATTATTTATAGTTTTAACGTTGTTTAAGGGTACCCAGATTTTCTAGCAATCACGCATACCGTTATATTAATTACGCTATAAAACCATTTTTATTTGATTCATCACAACTGATTGTTACTTTGTATCAAATAGATTCCGTCAGTGATTTACTGGTGGGAACCAAAGTCACAGTTCGCTGCATCGCGATACTTTCTTAGCAGCTGATGAACACAAGCTAGCGTTTAACTATATGATGTGTAAAATTTCTTCTATCATTTCGTCCTCACCTGTTTTCTGCATACATGTGTACCCATATCTGTGCCGCGTCAAAACACCCCCGCGCTGAAACAACAGCCCGAGCTCAAAAGTTCCGGACGTTTGAACGGAAGACGAAACAAAAATGAACTGCAATCATTTTTATTCAAGAATTCCAGTGACATTAACATTTTATAGAGGCTTTACAAAGCCTGAGAGCAATTTTAATTAATACCAGAGTTACAGACAGCCAAAGCAAACTGAAATTATGCCATTAACAATTTATTCATAAGATAAAATATTCATAGATAAGATAAAATATTCATAATTTAAAAAGGTTAAAATCAACCTAAAATATTTTAAAACTCTGAAGGCCTAATAACAGGTCTCAAAACTCAGGTGTGACCCTCATTCAGGTCTAGTGCATCTTTTAATAAGACAATCCTTGTGCTCAACACCATTACAACAGACAGCGAGAACTTTCTACATCTCAGAATACCATGTTTTAAACCTCTTTGAAAGGTGAAATACATAACACATTTGATGAATACACTCCAAATCCTTCACCAAACACCAAGATAAAGCAGTTTCTTAGCAACACAGATGGCTTCCATTCCCAGGCACAGTTTCCTTTTGCTCTTTGGGCGGACTGGTATCATCAAGAAGGACAGCAGGTGGACGGAGAGTTCTGCAGAGATTGTGCATTAGTGTGCATGGTGACATTAGACGTAATGTCATAATTAGTTGGCCAGAACGCATTAGCGTTTCTTTCACAACAGTTCCTCATTCATCGGTGAGGTATTTCAGCAGCTCGGACTGCAGCGCCGCCATTGTTCTCCTCTGCTCCTCATCCTCCTCATCTTCATCGTCATCTTCTAAAGGAGTGTCTTCAGACGTGTCCAGGTTGTTTTCGGGGTCCAAGTAGAGGATGTCTGCTCGGTGCACACATGACGAGTTGGACTCCACGTGCTCTGTGGATTCTGAAATAAAATCGTATATCGTATGAAATCTGAAGCATTTAAAGTAAAATGTGTTTGACTGAGCTGAATATTATCTTTTTGGTAGCCAAAAGCATAAATAAACTAAACCAATACCATTGCTGGAGGGAAAAACCTCTCCCCACGAGTACTCTGCTAGATTTATGGGTTGCTGTATCCACTGCGAGTCCAAGAGCTCCTCTAGAGTCGTTCTCTGATAGACCTCTGGGTGCAAAAGACCAGCCAACAGGACATACAAATCTAAAACAAGAACAAAGCAACAGGTTGTACTGTACTAAAGTCACGATTTGTGAAATTAGTCACATGTCTCTAGTCGATCTTTATGGTTGTGATGAAGCAGATCTTCAAACCTGCAGATATCTGGCATGGAGGGTTGAGTCGGGCCTGCAGTGTTTCTTCCACACTGCAAAATGGGTTTTCACTGAACAGTAAGGTGTATAAGAGCACTCCTAGAGACCACATCTCCAGCTCTGGACCCTCGTATCTACATTCATCAAAAACATCACAATGAAACATAGAGCTTGCCGTCTCATATTTAAAGGGATAGTTCACCCAAAAATTAAAATTTTATGTTTATCTGCTTATCCCCAGCGCATTCAAGATGTAGATGACTTTGTTTCTTCAGTAGAACACAAATGATGATTTTTTAACTCCAACCGTTGCCGTCTGTCAGGCAAATAATGGGAGTGAATGGGAACTATCAAGAGTCGAAAAACCTTGCATAGACAAATCCAAATTAAACCCTGTGGCTCGTGACGACACATTGATGTCCTAAGACATGTAACGAACAGTATTTATATCATTTTACACCTCTAACACACCACTATGTCTAACTGTGCAACAGCACTCGCTTAGTGAGGTCTGATCGCGCTCTGACAACAGCAGTAATATCTGTCAGAGCGCGATCAGGCCTCACTAAGCGAGTGCTGAACGCAGTTGGACAGTGGTGTTTTAGAGGTAAAAAATGATAGAAATACGGTTTGGTTTCTCACACAAACCGATCGTTTCGTGTCTTAGGACATCAATGTGTCGTCACGAGCCGCAGGGTTTCATTTGGATTTGTCTACGCAAGGTTTTTCGACTCATAGATGGAGTTCACATTCACTCCCATTATTTGACTGACAGACGGCAACGGTTGGAGTTAAAAATCATCATTTGTGTTCTACTGAAGAAACAAAGTCACCTACTGTGCTGGGGGTAAGCAGATAAACATCAAATTTTCATTTTTGGGTGAACTATCCCTTTAACCTTTACATGCAGTCTGACATGAGACCACAGCACTAGCAAACCGCAACCATCTAACCAATTCCAGATAGACAAAAATCACGTCCCCCGGTCTGCATTTATTCTTGTTCGAGAAGCGGTTTCACCAGGTTATAAAGGATAAGAATATCGAATACCAAATTTGATGAATCATGCACAATGACAGCATTAAAAGTATATGGGATCAATTTTGAGTTCATGTTCAATTTAAGGGCATTGTGGTATGGAAGCTTGTTTCCAGCACTGAATAAAAATAAAATTAATTAAAAAAAAAAAAAAAAAAAAAAAAGGGAGTTTGTGACTTTGTATCTTACAATTCTGACATTTTTTCCCCTCACAATTGCGTGATATACACTCACAATTGCGAGTTATAAAGTCAGAATAGTGAGATATAAACTTGCAATTCTGAGAAAAAAAAACATCCTTTTCCTCAGACTTGGACTTTATGACTGGCAATTGCGAGTTTTTATTCTTTTCTCAGTATTGTGAGGTAAAAACTTGCAATTGTGAGAAAGTCAGAATTGCAAGAACAAAAGGTTTATTTCTCGCAATTGTGAGTATATCTTGAAATTATGAGAAAAAAAGCTTCCATTTTGTTGTGATCTCAGTCATGCTATGAAGTTAATGTGTTGCTCTTTTTATAGACATGAATATATGTGATAAATTGATGTTTACTTATTGTTTACGTTTACTAATTGTGACTTTGTGAGGGAAAAAGTCAGAATTGTGAGATACAATTGCGTTATATAAACTCACAATTGCGAGTTATAAAGGAAAAAAAAAAAAAGTCTTTTTCCTCAGACTTAGACTTTATGACTGGCAATTGCGTGTCTTTACCTCACAATTCTGAAAAAAGTCAGAATTGTGAGGTAAAAACTTGCAATTGCAAGAAAAAGTCAGAATCGCAAGATATGTCTTTTTTAAAAAAAGTCAGATTTGTGAGACAAAATTGCGATATATAATTCGCAATTGCGAGAAAAAAAATTGCTAGTTAGTATCTCACAATTCTGACTATTTCTCGCAATTGCGAGTTTATATCGTGCAATAAAATGTTTTATTCGGTGGCGTAAACAAGCTTCCATGTCGTTTTAATCTGTCATGCTGTGAAGTTAATGCGTTCCTCTTTTTATAGAAATGAATACACAACCCTTATGTTACCCTTCCCACACCCTTAACCACCTGATCCTATCCTATATTCTGTCCTTATCAAGCTAAGACACACAGGTGGAACTGAGACGGGCTGTGTGATGTTTCAGTACGTACGGGTTTCCCTGAAGCACCTCTGGTGAGCAGTACTCCAGAGTGCCACAGAAGACATAGAAAAGCTTTCCAGGTTCCAGCCGGGCAGCTGAGCCAAAGTCGATAAGCCGGATATGAAAGTTCGAGTTTATGATGATATTTTCATCCTTAATGTCCCTGTGAAGCACTCTTTTGCCCCGCAGGTAACTCACCGCGGCTACCAACTGTGTACACACATACAGATATTTCAGGGAAAAAGTGAAAGACAAAAAAAAAAAAAATTTACTTCAGAGCTCACATCAGAATATTAGAGGACTACTGGCTACCAACACATCTACTTATAGTCTGTTTCTCACCTGTCTGAAGATGTAGCTGGCTAGAGGCTCGTCCAGTCTAGGCTGCATGTCGATAAACTCAAACAGGTCTAGTCCGTCCCCATGTTTCTCCATGACCATTTGAAAGAATCCCTCATTCTCAAACACCTCCAACACCTGCAGCAAAAATTTAGGACACTAAACATCAACCACAGTGAACACGCTATAATAACAAACTATAGCATTTTTCAGGATTCTTTTATGAATTGAATGTTCATTTATGTAAAATAGAAATCTAACATTATAAATATCATAATTTATAATGCATCTGTGTAGAAACAACAACAACAACAAAAAAATTTATTGACTCCAAACATATTTTTACAAATGAGAGGAGTACAGTAAAACATACTTTAATCACAATGAAACCACGGAAGATTTATTTATATAATTTTATGCACCAATACAAATAATAAATATTTATCTACGTAAATTTTACCCAAAACATTTTAAAGCATGCATTCTGGACAGATTCATTGAATTGAAAAGTTCAAAAGAATTGATTTGCATAAGTGAATCAAGTTTGGATGCAAAAAGTGAGCACGAAACTAGTCTGCTGTGTTGTTTAGGAAACTGAAAAGGTCATGAAACGCAAAAACATTTTTTGAGATGTTAACAGATATGTACAAGTTGCACATCAATGTAAACAACAATAGCACTCACTGGGCCTCATTTATGAAACAAATGTACAACAAAACGGTGCGTATGGCGGTTTCCACGCACAACTTGCCATTTATCAATATGGACGTGAACAGAGACTACGATCAAATCTCACGTCAGGTCTCAGCTTGTGTACGCAAGTTTTTGAGGTAGCGTGAGCTTGCGTGCAGCATAGTAAATCTGCTGGAGAATTATAATGAGAGCATTTTGATCATTTAGATTATTTTCCTGACAAACAACCGATGCTTATCAAGATTAGAATGTCATATTAAAATTAAATTAAATTAGAATAGATGGGTGTTTGTGATCCATTAAAAATACCATACAATATTTTATTTTTCAGGGGTTTAGCTTTACATGCGCAAATAGCAGCAAAAGAACATGAGGATTCACACAGTCATATCACGCACCTGTAGCACTTCTGTGAGCCGTGAAAAACAGAATAAAATTAAGTAGGTTATATAAAAGCAATAAAATAAATAGGACTAACTTTACACAACATTCATTTATTTAATATTTCATTAAATAACATTAAAAAAAGAAAAAACTGATGCTCGTTTTTGTGACACTAATATCCAAGTGATCGCGCAGGCACACACACATCAGTTCTAGCGTTTGTAACTTGACATTTTAGCTATTCATCAAACTAAAATGCAGTCAACCAAACATAAAAGTTGCACTGCTCAAATTTAAATGGTCCGCTGTAGATCAGCACACACATTTTTGTGAAGGAGGATGCTGATTTACATGGATATACTGGAACACTAGTGAAGCACAAAGCCTTGTTTACATAATGAGCAATAACCAAAATGTTACATGCAAATATAAAAATATATCTGGATTCTTGCCAAACGAGAGATGTGAGCCCATTAGTTTCACTGTAGCCTAAAAAAAAAAAAAAAAAAAAAAAAAAAAAATTTGGCTTGACTTTTGTTTATAATGAATTCCACTATGACAATCTAGTTGATGTTTTATTTTATAGTTTAATATATAAATTTTTCATTCTTGTTCTGTTCTGAATACCATTGAACAAAGTATTTGTTGTGGAGGGAACTACAATAGGCCTATGAAATGTTTTTTTTTTTTTTTTTTTTTTTTAAATCGATATTAAAAATATATTAAATTAAGGGGTTAACGGGTGTTTTGGTGTAAAATGAATTTGCCTTTCATGAGATTACTTCCTCTTCTTGGCCGTTTCTCCATGTTGTAAACTTTGGGGCGAAAACTGTCAAACTTCCTACTTCCAAACTGTGAATTTTTAGGGACGTGATATTTAAATGCCGATTGTTTTCAGCCACCACATTTATCAACGTACGATATTCGTACAATAGGATTGCCAGCATACGAATGTTTGATAAATCATACGTGAACCCTGTTGTAAGATGATTACTGTGCTCAGATCTGTGCTCGTTTCTATGATACATTGATAAATGAGGCCCATTATGTTTATTATTAAAAGAAAGATTTATTTATTTATTTAGCCATTGCTTTTTAAACCAGAAAAATGAAAAGTTGAACCAGTGTCACAAAAAGTGAGGCATAGGAGTTAATTCTGAGTGGTGATTGGCTGCCATGGCTGGAGAGTATGATTTTACGCCATCAATTTCTCAGTATTATTCATGATAATAGACTCATTTAATCCAATCACTGCACTGTATTACGCATGAGATCGCATCACGTGTTCGGACACGCGTGTCGTAAGTGTATGTTTCCTCGGTACAGTAGCACAAATAATTTTTTTTGCATTTTCCAATAACGTAGACCAAAAAATTATTCGGTAACACTTTAATGTTTAACTAATGAACCTCAGTGTAATGTATTAACTAACATGAACTAACCATGAGCAATACATTTGTTACTGTATTTATTAATCTTCGTTAACGTTAGTTAATGAAAATACAGCTGTTCATTGATTGTTCATGTTAGTTCACAGTGCATTAACTAATGTTAACAAGATTTTAATGTATTAGTAAATGTTGAAATTAACATTAACAAAGATGAATAAATGCTGTAAAAGTGCAGTTCATTATTAGTTCATGTTAACTAATATAGTTAATGTTAACTAATGAACTTTATTGTAAAGTGTTACCAATTATTCTTTATTCCCCCAACTCCGCTCATATTTTAATAAAGCGTGTGCTTCATGTCTGTGTTTTATTGGTTGTTTTCTCCCCTCTTCCCACCCTCTACACTCCCACTTTTTTGCACAGCTTTACTCATCCATTTTTTGAGTCTTTCTCAAAGCTGAGGTGTGAAATCAGGCTACAACGGGGTTTCATGAAACTTTAATAGCCAATTTATTTAATTCATTTGGGCGAAATAATATTCTAAATATTTAATATATAGTCAAACAGGTCTGAGTGTACCTTCACGATATTGGGATGTTGCAAACGAGCCAGTATGGCCACTTCCTGAGTGACCCGACCCAGATCAGGATCATCCACCCAGCATTCACTCACCACCGCACTTTTCCTAATGAACTTCACAACCACCTGAAATTGAAATGAGAGATAATAAACTCAACATCTCTTCACCAGCTTATATAACTGTCCATAAAAGACTGGATGGACGCTACAGCAATGACACTGACTCAGTGTGTAAACATTCTCTTTTAAGAACCCTGTCTAAGGTTTGAACAACTGACGTCAACATTATCAGGTTATTATCTCTCAACCGGATGAATATGAGTGTATGAACAACAGTGAGTGCAGAAAGAGTGTCACTGACTTCCTGTCCATCTATCCGTCTTGAAGCAAGCCAGACAAAGCCAAAGGCTCCCTTTCCAATAGAGCGCAGCGGGCGGTAGTCTTCCTCAAACTGACCCTCACACGCTCCGGACTGCTCCAGGTCCACAGAAGAGCGCAGAGGATCTGAACGAATTGCCTAAACGAAAAAGAAGAAAGAAAAAAAAAGTTTCTTTATGATCTTAAAGAAAGGCTTTAAAATTTCTCAAGTACTCATGCAGATCACCTCAGCAAGGCTGCAGGCAAAGGCCTCCTGTTCTGGGGCTCCTGTCCTCACTGTGGGAGACATTGTGCTCTGTAGCGCCTCCTGGTGGTGGAGCAAGAGATGACTCCCACTCAGCCATAGACAGACCAGAGAGCTGCCGCTGGACAGGGACACCCATCGCACATCACACTGCACCTCTACACAGAATGAGAAAGATGGTGAAAATGACTACTTTATCAGTTGTAGTCATGCACTGAAACATCATAAAATGTACAATAGAAAAAAAATGTATGGTGCTTTCGAGACATGGCATACAGAAAGAGTACACAGCCTGAAATGGAAAAATGAAGTACAGTAAGAGATAACGCAGTCATTAACACAGAATGAACCTAGACAAGGGTCTCGAATCACCCTGAAGGGATTTATTTTGCCATAATGACAACAATATCCTGCTTATTACATGACTACTTGCCAAATAAATAAATGGATAAGAAATGTGGATTTGAGTTTAAATTATTTTATTATCTCACTTGTGGATTACCTTAAATTGACAGTTCATCCAAAAAAAAAAAAAAAAAAAAAAAAATGAACATAAGGTCATCATTTAATCACCCTCATGTTGTTGCAAAACTGTACGACTTACTTCTGTGGAACATAAAAGATGATATTTTTGCATAGAATGGAAGCCAATGGGGTACAATGTTGTTTGGTTCCCAGCATTTTTCAAAATATTCTCAATTTCCTCTATTTTAACCACTTAATTGTCATTTAATTGTTTTAACCCCTTTGGCTTGGTGCTTTTTTTTTATTGGCTTTTTTTCCTATCACATGTTTTAGTAATCATCATATATTCGGTATCATTTGAAAGCTTAACCTTATCAATTAATACCTTTTAGTGGGCTCCTCCCCCTAGTGGGCTGTGTCATGTTTCATAATACAACATTTATTTGAACTACTTTATAATCAACATTTTTCTAATCTTGACAAAACGCATATCTTCTGAAAGGTCTGAAACTCAAGGTTCCATATTTGGTTTTGTGATAGAAGTGATATTGTGACAAATTTATTTATTTGTGACAGGAAAACGCATTAAATTCTGTGGAATGTGAATGTCACCCTGTGGCTACTTTTAGTATTACACCTAAACAAAATCATTTTTTGAGATATCAACTTCAAATTTGGAACACAACTTGGTTAGACATATGGCTTTAATTTCATAGCTATTTTAGAGTACAAATTCTGTTTCGTAAAATATAGATTTTGTATAAAATAATTGTTTTGTACAGTACATTCATTTTATAGTAACTTGGTTAGAGATATGCTTCCATTTCATAGCAATTTCAGAGTACAATTTTTGTTTTGTAAAATATATATTTTGTATAAAATAAATGTTTAGTTCAGTACATTTGTTTTACAGTAAACAAACTTCTATAACTTTTTTACACTTTCATTTTTTGAAGTGCTTTCACTTCAGCTATAATCTTATCAGTGTCTTCTTTAAAAGAGAGATCCAACCTTAGGTCTGTATTCCAAACCATTCATGAATTACAACCATTTAAGTCTGGAGAGTGCTTTTTTTTTTTTTTTTTTTTTTTTTTACATCTATGCTCAAAAAGGAGGGTGACAGATAAGGGGTTTTAAAGTGTTTTTCCTCAGTCCTTGTCTTGATTTAGCTTCTGCCTTTCTACCCATCTAAATTCAAATGATTTATGCTCACCATAAAATAGAGAGAAAAAAAAAAAAAAAAAAAAAAAACACTACTATAAGCATTTCAGGATGCAGTATGAAAAGAGACCACAGAGTGATAAGAAACATGAAAGTATGACGGCATGATACATGGATAGTTTAACAGTCATTATTATATATTTTGGCCACTCAATGCAGTGTGATTGACATTATCTGCTTCTAATATTGGTCTAATCAGACTAATGGCAAGTTTTTTTTTTAAAAAACATCTCTATTACATAAAGTTCTACACAATACGGTCATTATGTGTCCCTAGTATAATTAAAACAGTTGAGCTAGAGGGACACAGCTGACATACCGATTGGTGTTCCGTCTCTGTTGTAGCAGGTCACATGAATCCTGCCCTCTGGAATGGAAGAGTTCACCTTGACTTTCTTCTTAGGAGTGGAGGTGGCAGGAGTGTCGCCTGGCAACAGCATTCCACCCCTCCCCCTCCGGAGATCCAGAACATGGCCAACAGCATGTTCCGAAAAGGAATTCCACTGTTCCAGAACTTTGGTTAGATGATTTTTTGGCAGTTGCTCTACAGTCTTCTGCTGAGGGCTTGCTAGCCTTTCTTGATCTTTCGGTGATGGGGCAGCTCCTTGTGTTGCTTCTTGCTCTGGGCAGATTTGAGCTTCTGTTTCAGGGTCTGACTCTACAATAAAGGGTGAAGGAGTACGCAGGAGCTCAGCTGTGTCACATGAGGTAAGTGAATGGTTGAGATCTGCAGGCGCATTTGGGATCTCAATGCTGTCGTTCAGGTCCATCTCTGACATGGCATGTACAATGACATCTCCGTTAGAGTTCAAATCCAGAAAGGTGCTGCCTGATTCCACTAGCTGACGTCCCTGCTGAGACTCATCTATCTTTTCGGGCCCAGAACCGCCCACAAGCCGCTCACAAAACCCAGATGACGACCCACTACCCAGGGAAATCACCTCAAAGCTTGAGTCCTGAAGCCGGGCCTGCTCTGAACACCGGCAGGCCTGCACGAGAGGTTCAGGATGTGGTACAGAGTCACAGGACTTTACTGGAGCTTCTTTACAGTCTGAATTTAGGGCCTTGGAGGCATCTCGCCCAGCAAAGAGCTGCTCTGATTGGCCACATTGAGCGGAGACTGGAGCAGAGAGGCAGGTCTTGTGGACCTCCAGGGACTCCACCAGAGCAAAGGTCTGTAGCAGAGCGGTGGTAGAGTTGGCAGAGTCAGACTCAGACACTTGAGTGGTCACATCCACAATCTGCTCACAAAGCTCTGTAGTGTCATCCAACCTGAGATAAACAGAGAGAACGATGTCAAATCATGGAAATCTGCACTAATCATCTATTGTCTTCTATTCTGATCTATAGAGTGCTTATTTTTGTCATGAACAGAAAGACAATACATATTTTTGGGGTTAAGCAGGAATCCCACAAAGACACACCCAGGTCATATCACAAAATAAAAATATAATAGTTTTTTTTTTAAAGAAAAAGAAGCCTTTTTTTTTTTTTTAAATAGTGACATTTTCATAATTCAGAAAATAAAAGGTGCACTACATAAAAGAAAAATCGTTTAATTTAATTAAATCGCAAAAATTACAAACAAATGCTGCCATAACATTAATATTTTATTGTTTTAACAATACAATATGATGAGCTTTAAGAGTTAAATATAATAGTAATAATAGGTTTAATTTTCTTTAAGCAAAGTACTTTTTCCTTATTGTCAGGTACAATATGACCTGGATGTTTCTGACAGGCTTTGAGATATTAAACTGTGCACATCAACAAAAACTAAATGGTTGGATTTAGTGGAGTATCTAACCCATTCAGTGGTGTGGAGGTGACAGCAGGTGAGGTCATGGTTGATGGGACACTGCCTTCCTTCTCCAGTTTTGCGTTGGTCCCAGTAAAGATTCTCTTTCCTTTCCCAAGACCCACTCTCCTACGCATGGCTAGATGCACCATCACACTATCACCAGCAAGCACTGTGTTTGGATCTGCACATATCATCCAACCAGACACAAAACATTGGTTAATACAAAATGTAAACAGCAATAATTAATTCAACATTGAAGTTATAGCAAAAACTTCATTCAAATTAGTACAGAAAAAAATAATGTGTGTTGAGCAATAGCAGTAAGAACTCACTACACGTCTCCTGTTGATCTTCCTTAGTTGAAAGCATGTCAGTAGAGAGGGTTATAGCATCAGCAGGGGGACAGTTAACACTAGCAGAACATCTACAGGGGTCTGAGAAGAAGAAAGACAGGATGAGAGGGGATTTTAGAACAGCATCACAAGCTAAAGTGTGTGTATCCTTACAGTGCATCATGTCTCTGTACCTGTGTGGCTGTCAGATGGGCTGGATGTGTCTTGTGGATGAGATGCAGGGTGGTCGCTTCGGTCCGCAGCACGAACTCGCTCATAAAACGCTGGTATCAGGTATGTGACATTCTACACAGGTGCACAGGCCTGCTGTTAGCATGTAAACTAGCTTTGACACATCAACATTGCACTTTTTGAGGTCCAGAAAGGTACTAAAGACATTAAAACCGGCGACGTGACTACAGTGGTTCAACCTTAATTTTATGAAGCCAAGAGAATACTTTGTGCGCAAAAACAAAACAAAAATAATGACTTTATTCAACAAATTCGTCTGTTCCTTGTTATACTGCTACGCTATTTTTGTCGCAGAGCTTCAATGTTTTTGTCTGAACGCGGGCTCAGTATTGAGCCACCGTTCGGACGTAAACACTGATGCGGATTTTATCATAAATATCTTAGTTTGTGTTCCAAAGACAATGATAATGATAAACTTTCACTCTATAATGGTTAAGCTTTGCAATTAATCCGCAAATCATAACTACGATCTATTAAACCCTTACTGGTCGGCTTAAATCCAATTGAACCCACTAAAACTTATCCATATCTTTATTAAAAGGGTTCTACAAACCTTAAACTAAATCCCAGCAACACAGAGTAAATAAAAGGGAATGTTTCATAACATCTGTACCTTTCCAAGCAGCTGACTGCTATTGTATCCGAGCAGCAGAGAGCTGAAGGGGTTGTTGAGACTGTGAATGGTACCATTGGGCAGGAGCGTCAGGAGACAGCTACTGGGAGCAAACACACACACTGACCCGGAGTACAGCACACCACCCGTACCCGATTTACCACCTGCAGGACAAGAGTGCACAACATTTATCCTACTGAAATCAATATCAATTTGAAGTGTAATTGAAATATAATAGATCCAATTATATTTATCAGCAAATTCCTTAATGAGACTGGACAAATACCAACAAGAAACAACAGTAGATTTTCTTTATGTCAGATCAAATATTGGAATTGCACTATAACTAGCAACCCTAGGTTATAAATAAATCCCCACATATAGAGAAATCTGATTCACAGTTAAGAAATTTGCCAACACACTTAAGATCGACTGTGTTTGTGACTTCAGTCTGTTGAAGCAGCACAATAAAACTATAATTTCTAAAACTCTGCATGCACTGCAGCGAACGAGTGAGGACTGACCTGAAGGAGTTCGGTTGGGCTGTCGAGAGCCAAGGAGTGAACCATCAGAAGGTTTTGGATGTACTGATCCATTCATCTGGAGCGGTGATCTTCCACAGGACACAGCGGCCTGCAGACGGACACATGCTGGAACCACCAAACCAGACCTGGCTTTCACACACAATCTTTGCACACGTGACACCTGAGATACAAAGCAAAGAAACAAGCTATAATAGGGTTGTTATTAAAACTGAAATCAAACAAAAATTATTAAAAACATTTGTTAGCCGAATTAAAGCTACAATAAAATGGAAATATATTAGATGCAAAACAAACTAAATGCAAATTTGCCTTGGCAACTAACTGAAATAAGTTGAAGCACTAAAATAATAATATCTTTATAAAAAAAAATTAAACAAATTAAAATGACACAAAAATAAAAGCTAATTCAAAATATAATTAAACTATAACAGTATATAAATAATACAAATATAACTGTTGCACAATGCTGGTTTGACAGAACCAATAATAAAGATGAATCAGTTATTTTTGTTGTCACTGGTATGACCAAAACAAATTGCAAAAATAAAAACTCTAGGGAAACAGTCATCTTATTTTTTTTTAAGAGACATGATCATGACCTTGGGAGTTGTCCTGCAGTTAAAGGGGATCTGCAAAGATGGCATCAGAGACATGATTAACATGCCAGTCATCTCCTCAGCATCGTGGTAACCATAAAGATGGGCAAAAGTGGCATCACAACTGAGGATTCCGCCCTGAGGAAACAGTAGGAGGAGCTGGAACTTTTCTGGTCCACTGAGTAACAGCTTTACAAGACAATTTTCTTTAACGGTACTCTACTCTACACTACCCCACCCCAAAAGTTTTGGATCAGTAAGAATTTTAAATATTTTTGAAAGAAGTCTCTTAAGATGACAAAAGGATGCATTTATTTGATCAAAATTGTAAAATGTAATTTCTTTGATTGCAAAGCTGAATTTTCAGCATCATTACTCCAGCCTTTAATGTCACATTAAAGGTCACATTTTTTAAATGTGATTGTAAAGTGATGTAAATGTGATTGTCTTGTCTATGTGGTATGGTTTTCGTAAGTGTGAATCAACTTACTGTAATGCAAGACAAATTTTAGACTTTGACAAAGCTATATCATACATGATCCTTCCGAAATCATTTTAACATGCTGATTTGGTGCTCAAGAACAATTCTTATCAACGTTGAAAACAGTCAGGCTGCTTAATATTTTTGTGGAAACTAAGGCCACATTGACACTAGTGCATTTTTGTTTTAAAACGCATAACTTTTGCTACGGTTACGCCTGTCTTTACACTGCTCCAACGTTTTCAACTGAGATTTTCGAAGACGCTGCAAAGCCCATTTGTATTTGAAAACGTCAGAGTTGCATTTCAGTGTAAGTGGACCAAAATCTGCACTAATCTTTTGAAACGATGGCATGGCTGCCCATGTTTGCTCTGAGTATCCTTGATGACTGTGTAAACAATAACATGGAGATTGAACTGCAATGGCTGGCTTTGTCATCATTTTTAGCAGAGGCAACCGTTTATACTTGTACGAGCATGCGGTCATGTGACATGGGTTTTCGGTGGTGTAGCGTAGACAGATCATTTCTGAAGCACTGTGGAAACACCAGTGTAGACGAGGATCGTTTTCATTTTAAAACACGGTTTTAAAACAAAAACGCACTAGTGTAAATGGACTTAATAGAAAATTCAAAAGAACAGCATTTATTGGATTTAGATTTTTTGTCTACACTGGATGTGACAAAGTGACCATTGCAAATCCATTTGTTCTTCGTGTCACAAGTAGCACAAGCACTTGAAGTATGTCAAATAGAATGGGGCATCAGTTTACTCTTGGGAATTTGTAGTGTCGCACCACATCGCATCCAGTGTAGACAGCATCACTGATTATAATGGATTCCATTTGCTCGACACATTGCTCACTTCCAGTGGAAATATCTTACTGACCCCAAACTTTTGAACAGTAGTGTATGTTTTAGTTAAACTCTGTTGATATTGATGGCATAATGTCATTTAAAGCTATTAGCATTAAAATAATACTAATAATCAACATTATGCTTACAAAAGCTCCTAATGTCTGGGGTCAAATTGTCACCAAAGCAACTTTGACATCTCTGAAAAGTACGCCAATTGTATTAATCAGAAGAATTCATAAACATGCAAATCTTGTGTTACAGACTTTTCAACATGCCTATACACATTTTTACCCAATCAGTGATGTTTGGGGACATTTTGACCCCACTTGCTGAAATTTACACATAACAGGAGGGTTAAGTTAATACATAAACCTTTCAGTGCACAAGGGAATGAGTCTCACATTTTGAGTGAAAGTCACGTGTGCTGTGATTCTCTCCACTCGCTCCAGCAGGAGCTCTAAGATCTGCTGCTGCTCTGGTAATTGAAGCCACACAGACACAGGAAACTCAGCTCCTGTCAAACTCACTGCAGTCACCTGTGGAGAGAATGAGCCAGAGCAGTGCTTTAATTAGTGACACTCACATCCAGTATAGGAAAGCAGAGATCAGAGCCAAAAGCCACTTTTCCACCTTCGGGCCAAAACGTTCTCTTTGTTTAACCAACTGTAAGGCCTGATTTTCCTGCTAAACAAAAACTGAGATAAAGCGTCCTGCAATAAAGTAATAAAACTTTAATCTGGAAAGAAGATCTCAAAGAAGTAGCAATGGACAACACCTTGCCCCCACTCCAAAAGGACAACGCCTCCCCCCACCACACACACACACACACACACACACTCTCCTTCCCCCTGCCTCAAGTCATTGAAAGTTATTCAAAACATATAATGTAACTTTTGTATCTATTGTTTTTCCCTTTTCATGTTTGGTATCATTTAATTTGTCTCAGTGCGATTGGTAAAACGGTCTCAATTTCATAGCAGTCACTAGAATTATGAAGAAGATGGAAAATTAAGGAAAATTCTGTCCTCTTTTTGGGTGGTGTCTCTTCTCCTCTCCCCCAAAACAGGTGTTGGTGTAATAAACATTTACGATCCTTTTGTTCTGGTTCTGGTATAAAAGGTAAAGAGCAAAGCAGTCAGGGGGGATCTTCTGCAGGCCCCCACAGGGATGGGTGAATGTCTGAGGACATTCACCCATCCCTGTGTATACAAGCATTTCTTTGAGTAATCGATATTATGCATTTATCATTTCTGAATTGGCTTCTAAGTGTCTAATTGTAATGTAATTGGTATGATATATTTTTACTTGACAAATAAAATGTTATATTTGGTTGATTCTGTATTATTCTTAATCCATTATTTCTAGTAGATCAAAGCGAAGGTATTACCTCAAATCTGTGTTCAGGATTGGTCATACGAAAGGTTTAATAGATGGAGCATAGAGCACGTCAATTAAGTCCATTTCGATTTCTGACAATCACTGCCTTAAATAAGTTGCAGTTTTCGTAAATATATCAAAACTATGCTTTTTGTTACGAGTAAGCAGAGCGCGACCGACTTAAAGGTAGATATTTACCCTGCATCCAATGTTTAAGGTCAGACTGACGAGTTTGTGTCCGGGAAGAGTGCTCAAATCGGCCGAAGTAACTCTTCTAAAGCGATACCGGGACTGCAGTGAACTAAATAATTGAAGATATAAGGTAATCAGAATAATCGAATATCTAAATTAATACATAACAAATGATTAATTTCTAATTGGAGACACAACCCTTAGAATAAGAATCATTTGAAATTGGAGTCAGATTAAACGAGTGAAATTAAGTGAACTTCACAGAGACGCTGAAAAGGCATACACGCTTAAACCTTCCCCGTCCTTTGGGAAACCGTCATTGGACCTATTAGGCGGGCCTTACAAAGTGGTGACCCCGACGTGATCTCCCATCTTGTTGGCGAGTGTCTTTTCAGTGGAAAATTGGGATTTGCAACAAGTAAGAGGCTTGATCATCTTCTCTTTCTTCAGCTGTGGTAAGTCCATTCTTATTTGCCTTTTAGAAGTGTTGAGGGAAAGATAATTGCATCCTACACATTTGTAGAATGGGTCGGCATACCCATAGATTTAAGACCGGAGACCGAAATCCGGTGGGGCTGGAGAATTAGACAACCACGTTATCAGGGACATGATAGTGGCAGCGTAGATGAGAAATGATATCCCTTGCTTTAAACTTTAAAGATCTCCTTGTTTGCCTAAGCAACAAGAGATTAACCTTAAATTGGAATAACATCATCCAAATTTTATTCTGGTATTCAACAGAGGGCTGGAAAGGAAAACCTAAATTCTGAGGTAAAGAATGCCCAGCTACATGTTTATTTGTCTTGCTGCAACGACGTTGCAACACTGAAAATAAGCAAATGGTCACGTTGTGAAAAAATCTTGTGATTGGATAAGCCAAAAGATAACAAGGGAGAAAAATCTCTCACTGGAATCCTTTGTGTGTGGAATGTAAAGCTGGACAAAACAATGTTGTAAAACTAAAAAGTTTTCAAAATATAAGATTTGGACATAATTCTGTCTCAGTCCTGGAGAACTGCTGCCATGCAGAAGTCCTAGAGACTGCAACTGGGAAAATACACTAAATGTTAAAATTGATGTGTATAATGATAATTATGATGTCACTGAGAGATTTGTAACCAAGCTTGAGGGTTTCACCCAATCAGAGGACATGCCCAGCTTGTCTTTGTTTCATAAAATAAATTTCAAGAGGTGCTAAGAAAGTTTACAACTGATGTCACAAATGGTGTAAACAGCACTGGTTAAGGCTCAGTCTTATAAAACATATATTTTACCTTGGTCTTATCAGACCTTAAAATTACTGCACTCTTGTATGTTGTTTAGTGTCTCAAAAAGAAACTGAAAAAACAAACAGACCAACAATTAATCTTTGTGCTCTCAATCAAACCTGTGTTTGTCCAACCTTTCTTTTCATATCCAAATAGATTCACAGGAGAATGTAATTGATAACATCTTAGCCCAAAAATAAGAAAATTGTGTCCAATTCTATATTGTAGTCACAAAAAATCTTAATTGAGCAAATGATGTGACCCAATATTCACAGCATCAAAGTCTATAACCGTTTCCAGTTTAGCCTGTTGCTGTGAACAATGCAGTGCCATCACAGCTGTAGCTGCAGGGCCAGATGCCTTCTAAAAGATCAGTGAGGTGACAAGTCACTCTTCACAAATTACTCAGCCAAGACCCTCTTGATACCAGCAAATAAAATTATTTTTAATTTATACTATTTTAATATAATATAATTTATATTATGATCACATCATGATATATTATATTATGATGGCCAGGGATGGCCTTTAATCTCATGATGATTCAAGCAATGGTTTGGAAGAAGAAAGGATTTTGGAGAGGAGCAGAAGGAATTAGAATGTAGTAAGATGGAACCAGAATGTAGACAGAAGTTGGAAGCACTGTTAGTGCTGAGAGAATTATGAGGAATCAATGGAAGGATTCAAATTTGTAATTGTGTTAAACACATTGTTCTCATAGAACACACATTCTAGTTGTTTGTGCTACTACATGTGCACCTAGACTAGTTGAGTTTATTCTTTAAAACACATGACTGCTTTACTGTAAGTGATGAGTTGACACACTTAGGTTTAAGGTTGTAGATGCTATGCATTCTAGGCCATGTGTCTTGTGTAAGTTGGAATAACTAGTACTGAAATTGTACAACATGTGTGTCTGTGTTAAATTTGTTTGTCTCCTAAATGGAACACTCAGCTATCTTCCATATAGCTGCAGTTAAACCATGCACAGGAGCATAGAATTGCCATAAGGCTACAGTGTGCTTCACAATTGCATTAAATAAGTTGTAAAGAAAAATGGAAGGAATAAATAAAATTAATGGGAAAGAACTTCTTTATCTTCTATCTGTGCAATAATCTTTAATGAGAAAAATTACAATGACCAGTATTTAACAACTAAAATAATCAATCCGCTTGTCATATCTTGAATAGGCTAAATCCATTCAAGATCAAAACAGGAATTAAAATTCAATTCTATTGATCTGTAACCCAGTGACAAGAGGAAGTATAAATTTTGATTTTCCTTTGCAACAAAACCACAAACAAAGTGGACAAGTGTTAGCAAACTCCTCTCTGAGGGCACTGGATCATATGGGATCTGATCAGGGAAGTTATTTTACTGGACATGTAATTAAAGTTGTTAATATCAGGCAGAGACTCTTCTGTTTTACAGACCACAGAGGTCCAAATGGTCAAGTATTTGAATGACACCATAAAAGCCAATTGCTAAACAAACAGCACAGCACCACAAAAGGTGATCTGGTGCCCTAATCACAGATCTGGCTAGTGTGAGATTCCCCCAGGAGACCCAGGTGTGATAATGCTCACAACACAACAGACTGTGTAAGCACAGCTGCAATAGCAACTCAAGGTGTAAGATTCTCTGACACGCTTAAACACCAGCAGTCAGATCTGACCACTAACATTCAGTTTATCTGGCCTTTTCTTTGCAGAAACATAATCATAATAATGATCTATGTCTCTGTAAACTAAAATAAATTTTCTTCTAATGGCATACAATCTTAACAGATTAAAGCCATTTGCAACAACTGCGTGGATAAAACCATTAAAGAAAAAATTAAGATAGCACCATCTATCTTAACATAATTAGTTTGAAGGTTCAAGATAAACTGTTTTCCTGTGTGTCTGTTTCCTTTTCAGGATTAACAGCTGCCATGTTATGGGCCAGATTCCACAAGGTTCTGGTCCCACCTGTATTGAGCCATGCCATACAACTTCACACGCAGGAGATGGGGGTGAAACTTCAAGAGGCCATCTCATGACACTAATAGATACATGGCCTCCCAGTGTAAAACTGGAACTAAATTATGCAACACAAATTATGGTAGGATAGACACCACCCATCTTCTACACAAACATACAGAACACACACTACAAACTCACAACATCTCTACCTGGCATTCACATACATCATTCACCTTCATACATATAGGACAAGGGAAATTATTGTTGTAATGTATTTTCCTTTTTAACTGTGTCAATTTTGAGGTATAATGGAAACACTGTAATATGCAGGACATGTGCATGGCTTTAGTCACACACCAATTAATAGAATTTCTGATCATTCAAATTACAAATTCCAAATTTAAATGAGACCTATTCAGTGATGTAACTGGTCTCTTTGGACAAAGCGTTTTGGCATTGTTGCAAACTAGGAGGGCCCCCTAGTTTCCAACATATGACTAATGGCAAATTGAACTAAACAGTTAGAACTGAAATGCAGGCATTTCTATAAATCAGTTACTCAATTCCCAGACCTCTATTCTTGAGTGTGACTTTGCCTGTACATCAAATGCACAGATGATGGTTGTAAAAGCTAAACAAGAGATTTTAAATCTCTGTTTCTGTAAATTCCATTGTCTAATTGACTTGATTGAAGCGTAAGTTCTGCATCAAGGATGTGCAGTTAAAACAACTATTATAGACAGTTTTATAATTGTAATTATGAAATTGTGTATTTCTATGTTTAAGTATGTGATATATTTAATTATTTATACCACTGATAATATACTGGTTATTTAGACTCTTTGCTAATTGCCTTTAATGCATCCAGACCAAGTCTAAATTCCACTATAGTGAAGAATCTGGTGATTAAATGAGACCTGCTCACTAAAGATAGGACTCTGAAAGGGAGACCTTCTTTACCACTCGCACTTCTGACATGTTCATCATGTGTTATTTTGTGTCATTATGTTTTTCCAACAACCCTTTTCCTCATCTTATGATAACACGTATCATCATTGTTCAAGTATTGAATGGTCACTCAGAGGTTGTTCAGGTGTCCTGCACGCAATGGAGCATCATCAGATAAATGAATCCTTCACCCATGGAAATTTGACCTGCCCGGCAAACTAGACCTTCTACTTGAAGGTAACCGAGGATTTCTCACAGGATCAATTAAACCTGGGGCGGACACAGGTGTTTCCGCAAAGTGTAATGAGACTTTCCTGACACGTTCTGCTCATGCTGACCAACACAACAGACTTGGTACAACCAGTCATTCTACAGACAGAAAACCACCACAGCCAAGTGCAGGTGGAAGCAAACCTGACCAAGAGGATCACAGACATGTCCAGCTGCTGCAGCATCCAGTCAGCACAGTACACATCTGAAGGGACTGTGTGCCACAGAGATGCATCCTGCTGTACTTTCATCTTAATGTTCAACCTGCCTTAATGATGTTATTTCAGGTGACGACTTGACTCCTGCACCCATCGACTAATGAGCATATGAAAGCATGCACCCACCATGTGGAAGCAGGAAATGTCCAAAAGTGGCCCCTCAGGGACTCATTGAATTTGCCCCAAGGGGCCAGGGGCCATCTGTAAGGCCTGATTTTCCTGCTAAACAAAAACTGAGATAAAGCGTCCTGCAATAAAGTAATAAAACTTTAATCTGGAAAGAAGATCTCAAAGAAGTAGCAATGGACAACACCTTGCCCCCACTCCAAAAGGACAACGCCTCCCCCCACCACACACACACACACACACACACACTCTCCTTCCCCCTGCCTCAAGTCATTGAAAGTTATTCAAAACATATAATGTAACTTTTGTATCTATTGTTTTTCCCTTTTCATGTTTGGTATCATTTAATTTGTCTCAGTGCGATTGGTAAAACGGTCTCAATTTCATAGCAGTCACTAGAATTATGAAGAAGATGGAAAATTAAGGAAAATTCTGTCCTCTTTTTGGGTGGTGTCTCTTCTCCTCTCCCCCAAAACAGGTGTTGGTGTAATAAACATTTACGATCCTTTTGTTCTGGTTCTGGTATAAAAGGTAAAGAGCAAAGCAGTCAGGGGGGATCTTCTGCAGGCCCCCACAGGGATGGGTGAATGTCTGAGGACATTCACCCATCCCTGTGTATACAAGCATTTCTTTGAGTAATCGATATTATGCATTTATCATTTCTGAATTGGCTTCTAAGTGTCTAATTGTAATGTAATTGGTATGATATATTTTTACTTGACAAATAAAATGTTATATTTGGTTGATTCTGTATTATTCTTAATCCATTATTTCTAGTAGATCAAAGCGAAGGTATTACCTCAAATCTGTGTTCAGGATTGGTCATACGAAAGGTTTAATAGATGGAGCATAGAGCACGTCAATTAAGTCCATTTCGATTTCTGACAATCACTGCCTTAAATAAGTTGCAGTTTTCGTAAATATATCAAAACTATGCTTTTTGTTACGAGTAAGCAGAGCGCGACCGACTTAAAGGTAGATATTTACCCTGCATCCAATGTTTAAGGTCAGACTGACGAGTTTGTGTCCGGGAAGAGTGCTCAAATCGGCCGAAGTAACTCTTCTAAAGCGATACCGGGACTGCAGTGAACTAAATAATTGAAGATATAAGGTAATCAGAATAATCGAATATCTAAATTAATACATAACAAATGATTAATTTCTAATTGGAGACACAACCCTTAGAATAAGAATCATTTGAAATTGGAGTCAGATTAAACGAGTGAAATTAAGTGAACTTCACAGAGACGCTGAAAAGGCATACACGCTTAAACCTTCCCCGTCCTTTGGGAAACCGTCATTGGACCTATTAGGCGGGCCTTACACAACCGATTCCAATTTTATATGGAGCAGCCGGTTAGAATATGGTTTCATTTTCCACAGTGGGGATGTTAACGGAAATCTTAGTAATGTAATACAAATGTGTCAATTTCACCTTGCTCACGCAAGAGTTTACAGACAATAGTGACCACATTATGGAGGATGATCAGATATTTCTCTAAATTTTATTATTAATTTGTGTTTATGTCACTAAAATAACACACTTAAGCCAGCTACAAAGAAACTTTTAGCCACTAGCCAGGCAACAGACAAGTGACCAATCCTGAGTTGCGTCACTACACGCATTCTACCAGGACGGTTCAGCACAACTGTGCTGAGAATTTCAACCCTAGAATGGTTTGTAATCCTGCCGTGCCATACCAGGCTCAAGTGGAAATGTAATTGGAACCATTCCTTACCATTCTTATAACCGTTCGGCCCGACAGTGGAAAAGCGGCTGAAGACAAAACGTACAGCATGGAAGGAATTAAATATTCATGACTCATAGAAGTTTAGCGACAGCTAAGAGAATTGTTGTTTTAAGGTGCTCTATGTAAGTTTTTGACTGTACTAAAGCATAAAAATACCATAATATGTTTCCAGATATTTATTAAACATGCTCAGTTCACATACTCGTTTCTCTGAAAACCATTGCTACAGCCAGTTAGTTATTTTACTTTCTGTTTTTGTTTCGGTCTGTGCAAGACCCTACGTTGCCAATTTACCCAATAGTATTTCGCCACCCGAGGTTGCCAGTTGTTGGAAAACACATGCAGCGAATTGCAGCCATGGAAGTCAGCGAACAAACTGGATCAGAGATTCTACCCGACCTAAAAAGCCTCAGCATCCATCTAAAAATCTCTATGAACGGGAGCATATTAAAACGTGATACCAACTCATCATAAATCAATAAATCAACTAATTATCTTGCAGTGTGTAAGTTTCCTCGCCTTCCAATATCAATTGAGCTCGCTCCTGTTGCGCGTCTTCAAACTGGCAACCTGCGAGAGCGTCGAGTCTGGAGGAGGGGGCGGGCAAACAATATTTTGAATTTGGACTGCAGTACCAATTTCAACCACTAGCTGTCATTCTTACATAGAGCACCTTTAATTAAATGCAGTGTTCTATACCACTTTTGCAGAAATAGCAACTAGGTTCCCATCAGAATCCAGAGTCTCCTCCTTCAGGGCTTCCTCTAGCGTATGATTGGCTCTTAGTAGAGCGGTCAGCTTCCGACCAATCAAATCACTGTATGCACAATCAAACAGCTTACAAGCATGTTCATTTGCATCCAAAACCTTCCAAAAAAGAGAAAGAAAAAAAGTAAAAAATAAATCAATCATTGAAATCCTTCATAATAAAAATAAATAAAAAACAAATTAAAAAAAAAAGGGCTTTGAAGAGCACAGTCGTTTGATACCTGTGATGTGGTGCAGTTAATGGATAGGACAGCTTTATTAGGGTTAATGGTGAGAGCTGTGCCTCTCTTCTCTGGAGCGATACAGATGAGCTGTCTGAGCAGAGAGTTCTCCAACACAGGAGACCCTTGATTTGATGACGGAGGCACAGGTTGGAAGCAATGCAGATCAGAAATCTGAAGATTCCTTGTCGCCACTGATGAACCAACATGAGAATCACCTTTTGGAAAAGAAACATTTTGCCATTATTTACTCACCTTTCCAAACCCTTTTGAATTTCTTTCTTTTGTGGAAAACAAAGGGAGATTTTTGGCAGAATGACAGCTTCAGTCACCATTCATGTTAATTACATGCACAACCATTCAAACATTTGGGGTTAGTTTTTTTATTAAGAAATTAATACTTTTATTCAGTCAGCAAGGACGCATTAAAGGATTAATTCACTTTGAAATGAAAATTAGCCCAAGCTTTACTCACCCTCAAGCAATCCTAGGTGTATATGACTCTTCTTTCTGATGAACATAATCGCAGAAATATTAATAAATATCCTGACGCATCCGAGCTTTGGATGGCTTGAGGGCGAGTAAAGCTTGGGCTAATTTTCGTTTCATAGTGAACTAATCCTTTAATTTGATAGTAAAGTGATAGTAAAGACATTCAGTACTTCCCACACATAGTCTTTACTTGGGCGGGCCACCCAGGTATATTAACGGCTGCCCAAGTATATTCAGAGACACATTTATGCTTTTATTTTCTCCTTTTATACTTTTGTATCCGCCCAAGATAATGAAATCCATCTGTGATCGATTAACTAGTGGAAAATCTCCCCTCGCCATAAGCGTTGTGTACCTGCTCGTTATGTGTGTCAGAACAGTTTACTCCCACTGACATTCCCACGTGCGCTGCAGAGATGCGGTGGATATTTCCCAATGAGTGCTGCATGTTGCAAAGTCACAAGGCGGCGCTGTTGTGCGTTCTACACTTCTACAGGCTCGCGAAACACTTCAAAGTGATTCTCAAACAATGAAAAGCGCAGATTTATGCCAAGCGATTGCTAATGAGCTCAAGTTGATGAATTATGACAATGTTTACTTTATGGTCTTTATATAAAATTTTTAGATGGTTGCAAGAATCTGAAGGATCAGCTTGCAATTGTGTAGACATTTCAAAATAAGAGTCCTGGTGTATTTCGGGCTTGTTTATAATTAAACGTCATGCTAATTTTTTCTTCTTCTTCTGGGCATTATTGGTATTTTGGTTACACAATAAATTGTATTTAATTTGATTTCCATTTAATTCATAGTAAATTATTGTAGTCTCCCCCATAGGAAGAAAAAAATAACATTATTTGACACGTATATTATTCATTATATAAATTACTAGTAAAATCTCTGTCCCATTCACTGAGAGACACTATAGGTGCATCCCAATTTGCGTACTTGTGCACTATTCTATGACGTTTTTAAGTATAAATAGTGCGAGTAGTGCGTTCACACAGAAAATTCCAAAAAGAAAAAGTGCACTTTAAATACCCGGATGATGCACTTATTTAATGGAAAAAACGAGGTGTGTTGAGTGTTGGACACTTCGTGCACTCAACTGTCGCAGCTTTAATTACGTAGTGGAGGGGGAGGGAGGATTGGACTCCGTTGTTAAATGACAAAATAACCTTATACAATTCACGTACTACATGGATGAGTGCATAGTGCACAAGTACATAGTGTATAAGTGCATAGTGTATAGTGCGTCATTTGGGACGCAACTAACATGACAAGAAAAGGAGAACCATTTAAATGCTGTAATTTTGCATAATTTACAATGCATAATAATGCATAATATTAGTATGTAAATAAATGTAATAGTATGCTATGTAATTAAAATGAATTTCATTAAATAAAAATACTGTTAGAATCACATTTTTTTTTTTTGTCACACGTAGTAGACCATTTTTGTGCTGCGGGTAATAGGGGCACAGTTTTTTTTTTACTCTCTATTCATCATTGATAATATAAAACGTTGCTTGAGCAGCAAATCAGCATATTAGAATGATTAAAGAATGGAGTAATGGTGGCTGCTGAAAATTCAGCTTTGCCATCATTACAAATATATTAAAATAGAAAATAGCCGTTTTAAATTGCAATAACATTTCAATATTAGTTTTACTCTATATTTCATCAAATAAATGCAGCATAGGTGAGCATAAGAGACTTCTTTCAAAAACATTAAAAAAAAAAATCTTACCAACCCACATTTTGAACAGTAGTGCATTTTTTTTCCACACAGTGAAAGTGAATGGCGACTGAGTCATTCTGACAAACATCTTTTTGTGTTCCACTGAATAAAAGGCTTACAGTTTTGGAACAATACGAGGGTGAACAAAAGTAAGCCAATCAGGCAAACAATTTTAGAAGAGAATCTCTTTAGCTACCACTCTGAAATCATATTTTCAGTGTTTCTCTTAAAAGACCTTCTTTGTGGTTTCATGTTATTGTCATCAGCTACTGCTGTATACTGTATTGTTGCAATTTTGGTAAATATTATTGTTATTATTTTCTAATATCAGTATCTTTTTCGTGTCCAGCTGTCCACACATTGTGGCACAGGTGTGGAAGCGGCCTGGCCCACCTGACGCGTCCATGCGGGTGAGAGTGCAGTTTCGTGCGGAGGGGAAGGACTGATTCATGCAGAACGAGTCACTCTTCATCAAACTGCTGATACTGCCATCACCATCAGCAACACAAACACTGTCGCCCACAGGGCTGCTCCTCCGGTCGTGCATCAGCCACATCCCCGATGAGCTTCAAATGAAAGTGGACAGTCATAAATACGATTCTAAACAACAACCTTATTGTTTTCGAGACGAGTGAGAAAGCTTTGCTCATATATATCGCATAATAAACTAATACATCATGCTTGTAAGAAGCGCGACTCACCCACCGCACTGCTCGTTTTAACAACACACTTGCTGTGCTTTCAGTTTACTGCCTGCTGCCTTGGAGACAAGAGTGAGGGATTGTTCCTGCTTTCCTTTTAGATGACTAAATTCAATAATAAATAACAAAACAAGCACTTGCTTAAAAATAAAGTTCTCACTGGCCATAAACAGTGTAGTTTCGAAGTGTTTGCGTGAAGTATATCGAGGCCTACAATGTTTGCCGCGTATGGAATCGAAATAAAGTGACGGGAGAGGGAGAGCAAATGAAAAAGCGAATTTTGAAACTGACAGGGAGTTTATCCAATAGAAAACATCAGTGGGAGGAGCTTGTTGCATTGAGGGCGGGATGTAGCTTCTATGGAGATCATAAGGTAATGTTTATGTTTTTCAGTATTTTCTGCTGCCTCTTCTGACCTAGTTTTCTCCGTTCAGTTATGCCCTAGTTTTTCTACCTTTTAAATTAGTTATGGTTTGTTTTCTTTTTTCTTTTTTTTTTTACTGTAGCCCACACTTTGCAAGGTATTTTGTTTCCAGGCAACATTTATGTTCATCAATCAGCAACATAACTTCAAATTTGGTTACAAAAACACTTCATTATGTATTAAAAACACAAACTGGAGATGCACATTTTTATTTTGATGTTAAAAGCACTCTGCACAATGCATTAATTAACAGCTTCATCATTTTCATGTTTGTAAACATTCTGACTCCATTTGTCATGGACAGCAACTAGTTGCTTGCAGTAGTTGTGCAGTTTATCGCTCTCTGAACTCAAGTATGTACTGCTTAGCAGTTCAAAAGTTACCAAATACAGCAGCAAGCATTTACGTCTTTAACCAGTGTCAGTTAATAAAGTTGAACTTTATCACTGGAAAAGCATTTAAACAAACTAATTTCTAATGTTCATTTAAAATGACAGAGAAATAAATGATTGAACAGATTAGACATGACAAATTGTAGGGATTACAGAGGGAACATACACAAACAGTCTTTTAACGATGGATGGATCAACATTTAACCACAATAACAGCCCACTTTGCTGTTGATGGCTTCTTAATCCATTTTCCTAAAGCACACATCTTACACAGTTCAACTCCACATGCTGCTCTGCCATACATCACAGTTCTTAGCCATTACATTCTCAGTGTGATATGCAGTGCATTTTCCTTTACTTTTTAATACAGTAAACAGGGCCTGTCATTCGCCCCTTTTCAGAATGAATATCCAGAGGTCAAGGGTCAAGACCAGGTTCACTTTGGCACATATGGATGATGGAAAGCTGAACGCCCCATAGATGAGGGAGTCCAGGAGCTTCTGTACTTCACAGGCAGGTGTGTCTCCGAAGACAGTTTTAATGCAAGGTTGAGCTCAGGTTTAGGTCGAACAGAAGCATGCATAACAATTTAGCATTTCTACTGTAATGGTAACAATGGCTCTCTGCAGAAGTTGACTGACACATAATAGTGGGAATCACACACTGTAGACACCCGCCGACACAAGAGGGCTGGCATGGGATCCTGAGTCTCAAGGCTTACAGGTTCACAGAAAGGCCTAGTGATGGTAGTCCTTCTTACTGTGGGGACGGTTACCCAGGACTTTGTCGATATCTGAGGCCACTTGAGTGGTGATCTTTGGAAGAACCTGTCAGCGAGAATGTAATCCACTAAAAACACAGGCAACAGAATCAAAGCTTCACATAGTAATTTATTCAAAATGAAAATTATGTCATTATGCACTCACCCGGTTGTGAATCTAAATCCATATATTTGTTTTTTTGTTTTTTTTATTGTTTATACAGTACTTTAAAAAAATTCTTAAAATAAAAATACACGATAAAATTAATTTTAATAATAATAAACAAAAATAAAACAATATTAAAAAATGTTTTGTGTAATTTTAAAAATTATTTAAAAAAATCAGTAAAATAAAATTAATATTATTAATAAAAAAAACATTATTGACAGTTTGTAATGTAATAATTAAAAAATTAAAATTGTCATCATTCACTCACTCGTGTATCTTCATCCATATATGTTATTTTATGTTTTGTTTTTTTTTATTTTAAGTAAATGAGAGCGAGTAAAAGATGATCGATTCTTTTTATTTTAGTGTTAACTATTCATTTAAAGTGGTCAAGCTGGTTTTTAGAACAAGGTGGCTGCTACTAGATCTAACTAACTTGACTAAAGGCTCTTTCACACTGAGCACGATGCGATAAAGCAAAGCGAATCACCAAATGCGAAACGACTGATCGCCTTCGGTTAATTCACACATGAACGATCGGTGGTGCTGACAGAGAATGCATTTTATGAAAATTCTGTCATCATTTACTCCCCTTAAGTAGTTCCAATAAATGAATTTATTTGTTCTGCTGAACACAAAGGAAGATATTTGGAAGAATGTCAGTATCCAAACAGATCTCACCCGGGTGTGTCTCATACGTTCTGAAAAGTGAAGCCACGGGCTCTTTGATCGCCCCCTGGAGGCTGGATGCAGTACAGGTCATAAACACCGCCCTCTCAATGCAGTCGAATGAGACTTCAGTGAAAACTTAAAAATAAATTCTGCTTCAAATAAAACTTTATGAAAAATGGTTTTGGTCATTTAAGGTAGTTGTTATCACACTGATATATATTCAATTGTTCGTTTTTGTGATGATTTAGATTTTAGCTAGCAATTTGATGCTATAAAAACGGGGCGTGTCGTCATGATTCGAACTTGATTGACAGCTCAGCTTGTCTGAGGACTGTCGGAGCTTCGAGGGGAGATTGAAGATGTATTAACTAACTGTTAATTTTCGATTTCTTTGTTATTTAACACCAACAAAATGAGTTGTTCAGCAGTAAACTGTACTAACCGACCTACAGGATCTGACGGATCACTGAACCTTTTTCTGTAACATTAAATATGGGTGTTATAAGCTAATTAATAAATGTTATTAGTTAAGATAACACACCTAATGTTAACAATGTCGGGAAAAAGCAGGTGATCGTTATCTGGCAGTTACTTATTATTTTTATGGGTATAAAATAATAATTAGCAGGACAAAACTAATGATAGCTTACTCTAATTACAGCAATCGATCTCCTGTAACATTAGTTGAACTTGATTTAAAATGGCAGGACCGTTTCTGACGATTTAGAGTTGTTTCTAGTGGCATATTATATTGATTTTATCTACTGAATTTGCTGTTTTAAAAGTATTATTGCTCTAGAAATAGAATAGCCTATTATTTTATAGGTAGAATTTTAAATTGTATATAATTTTTATAGTCTATTTAAAATACATGAATGATGACGCAGTCGTCTGGGCGGAAGTTTGATATCGCGACTCCGCCTCCGGCTCCACTGACGGTTCCTTCTGCGCATGCCCAGGCTCCAAACTTACGTATTGCGTAACATGTCAGCGCCCATTCGGTCGGCCATTTTGGCTTCAGTTCATTACAATGGAAGGAAGCGACGTCGCGTCGTCCATCTTTTTTTACAGTCTATGATCTCACCACCCATTTACTACCATAGTAGGAAAAATAAATACTGGTTACTGACATTCTTCCAAATATCTTCCTTATGTATCTTTGTATCTTGTAAAATATCTTTCATTTTTTGGGGTGAACTATCCCTTTAAGATGCTCTAAATCAACAGTTTTTCTTTTCAACAATTTTGACTCCATTGCCCATTGTCCACAACAATATTCAAAGTTTTCCAGTTGTTTCTGGTTTACTGGATTAGGATTAAGGTTTTTTTTTTTTTTCACATTTTATATGTAATTAAATATTAAGCATGAGCTTTTCAGGTCTGTTGTTGAGGGGGTGAATTAAAATATGAAATATATTGATTTTTAATTTTTTAAGCTTATTTAATGTTTGTTTTGTTTTAATTTTAAATCATTTTAAGTAATCTTGAGGCCTCCTTGAAAGTTTGCTGAGGCTCCTTGGTTGAAAACCACTGATCTAAATAGTCAAGCCAAAAACCATGTCAGACCATCTTCTCTCCGTAGCTTTAGTTGGATCTTCCATCAGTGTGTGAAATTTTGCCATAGCACATAAAAATAACATTGAGCAATATCCTGGTGTTGATGTTTTAAATGTAAATGAACCATGTGAGATTCAGAAGTGAGGTGTTAGAGATTAGAGCAGAGAGCTGTAGCAGGCCACCAGAGCTTATGGGATGGCAGTGATTCCACAGTGTGACAGTGTATTTGAGATGTTTTGATAAATCTCTTGCCTGTATCGCCCCCAGGTTTTCAGTGAGCTGTGCAGGGTTGGAGGTCCCCAGGAGAACCGAACTCACTCCTTCATTACGGAGGCACCAGGCTACAGAGGAACATGAAGAATAGATTTATGAGGAAGCTGTGCTTTGGTCCTATATGTTTGAAAGTTTCAAGCCAGTGAATCATTGGAATCTTTGAGCTGGTAGGATTTTGAGGTGCTGCAGCCAAATTTTAATACAAAGTTCAGTCATGAAACTCTAACCAAGCGCTAATTGGTTCTTTCTATGCTGCGGCACTAGCCAATCAGAAGTAATTTCAAATCCACGCAACAATTTACAAATATCACTAAAAATATCATGCTATCATGGATTATGTCAGTTATTATTGCTCCATCTGCCATTTTTCGCTGTTGTTCTTGCTTGCTTACCTAGTCTGATGATTAAGCTGTGCACAGATCCAGACCTTACTGGCTGCCCTTGTCTAATGCCTTTCATAATGTTGGGAACATGGGCTGGCATATGCAAATATTGGGGGCGTACACCCCGACTGTTACGTAACAGTCGGTGTTATGTTGAGTTTCGCCTGTTCTTCGGAGGTCTTTTAAACAATGAGATTTATATAAGAAGGAGGAAACAATGGAGTTTGAGACTCACTGTATGTCATTTCCATGTACTGAACTCTTGTTATTCAACTATGCCAAGGTAAATTAAAGTTTTAATTCTAGGCTACCTTTAATGGCATATTTATGCATCTAATGTATTTTTCAGGTTGTAGAATGCAGTTGTCACTCTCATAAATTACTGAACTGTAAGTGTACAGAATGGGATTAAGCACTAAAGCTGAACTGACAACCAAATCTAACTGTAGTGTGTATGTTGGCCTACATGAGGTCATTTAATTTGTTCATAAATAAATAATAGGTGAATACATGTATTAGCCTCCAACAACAACAAAATGTATTAAGAAACAACCCAAAGACTTGGTGACTTTAAAGGGTTAGTTCACCCAAAAATGAAAATTCTGTAATTTATTACTCTTTACCCTCACGTCATTCCCTACCCGTAAGACCTTTGTTCATCTTTGGAACACAAATTAAGATATTTTTGATGAAATCCGAGAGGAATATGACTCCAGAAGTGACGAGAATACTTTTTGTGCGCAAAAACAAAACAAAAATAATAACTTTTTTTTAATCAACAATATCTTCTCTTCTGTCACTCATACGCTGTTTACATCCAGCGTTTCCAGGTTCTACATCAGAACGCAGACTCATTATTGGCTAGCTCCTGCATTAGCATCACACAAATCCATCATGTTGCTCACGTGAACAGCGTCTGCCAATACTGAGCCCGTGTTCTGACGTTGAACCTGGAAGTGCTGAATGTAAACAGCATAGAAGAATGACACAGAAAAGAACATTGTTGAATAAAGTCGTTATTTTTGTTTTGTTTTTGCGCACAAAAAGTATTCTTGTCGCTTCATAAAATTAAAGGTGCCATCGAACATTTTTTTACAACATGTAATATAAGTCTAAGGTGTCCCCTGAATGTGTCTTTGAAGTTTCAGCTCAAAATACCCCATAGATTTTTTGTTTTATTAATTTTTTTAACTGCCTATTTTGGGGCATAATTAGAAATGCGCCGATTCATGTTGTGGCCCCTTTAAATGCTCACGCTCCCCACCCACAGAGCTCACGCTTGCCTTAAACAGTGCATAAACAAAGTTCACACAGCTAATATAACCCTCAAATTGGATCTTTACAAAGTGTTCGTCATGCATACTGCATGCATGCGTCGGATTATGTTAGTATTGTATTTATTTGGATGTTTACATTTGATTCTGAATGAATTTGAGGCTGTGATCAGTGGCTAATGGCTAATGCTACACTGTTGGAGAGATTTATAAAGAATGATGTTGTGTTTATGAATTATACAGACTGCAAGTGTTTAATAATGAAAATAACGACGGATCTTGTCTCCGTGAATACAGTAATAAACGATGGTAATTTTAACCACATTTAACAGTACATTAGCAACATGCCAATATAAATTCAATTTTTAATTCTAGGGCACCTTTAAGGTTGAACCACTGTAGTCACATTGACTGTTTTAACTATGTCTTTAGTACCTTTCTGGAAGTTGAATTGCTGTCTATGGATTTCATAAAAAATATAATTTGTGTTCCAAAGACAAACAAAGGTCTTACGGGTGTGGAACGACATGAGTGTGAGTAATAAATGACAGAATTTTCATTTTTGGGTGAACCCTGTGGGTTATGTGCATATAAGCAGAAATTCAACCTTTTACTCTTGTCTGTATTGCGTAAACAGTGACAGGACAGTGGAGTCACTCTGGCAGTGATAATATGTGGCACATTGTGACAGTTGAAGTGAATATGGGTGAAGTTCTTTTGACCTACCGATGGCAAGTTGTGGCAGGGTACAGCTGAGCCTCTCAGCAATGTGGGTCAATTCCTTAAGCTTCGCCTGCTGCTTTCTGCCATCCTCACTCAGAATCTTCTCCTTCAGCCACTGGTATGACTGTACAGAAAAAGAGACAGTGAAACAAACACAGCAAACCTGCCCTGACAGACCTGCCACCCTCATCGCTGGATACTAGCTGAAGGTGTAATCTATTAACTATATGAGCTCCTAAATCCCTTCATCCAGTAACAAACTGTCCTGTTCAACTCTTGTTTTGTTCTTCTGTTGTTTTGGACACAGAAATCTGGCACTATTTCAGTTTACTCAACAGATATCCATCCTTATGTCTTGAGGAAATGATGTGTCTGCCATGACACAAGATTAAAGTACCTTCAAAGAGGCTCTAGAAGATTCTGGGATGCCATTTTCATATTTTCCTGTGATGATGCCACAGGCCAGAGGAGACCAGGACACTACTCCAACACCTGCGGTACAAGAAATATTTTAATTACATTTTAAAGTCATATTTTAATCATGGGTGTTTATGTGTGCATACAATATGTGTTTGTTTTTTACCAATCTTATGGTAAAGCTCTGGCAATTGCATCTCCACTTTATCCCTCTGAAATAAATGATATTCGGCCTGTTCACACACAGGAGGAATCAGATTAAACTGCCTTGCTACAGAATACGCTTCCTACATGGAGAGAAAGAGATGACAAAAAATAAAAGAGAATGATATTAATACTGGTAAAAGCGACCTATTATGACCTATTAAAGGCCCACTGAAGTTTCTTGGAATGCACAGCATTATTCAATGTGATGACATAATTTCAACTGAAACGGGAAGACAGGGCGAGATATATTGAACAGCCCCGCCCCTTTAAAAAAAAATAGCCAATAGCTTTTCATTTATATCACAGCTCAGTAAAGCTTTGGTTTCCTTCTAATCTCTAACTGTTTCTGCATTCTGTGCAGAATTCAAACGGGTTCAATACGTTTTGTGATCTGCGCCGACTCGCACATATGATCCGCTCTGTGCTCTCGTGTCTCTGGACCGGAGCAGACTGCTTGCGCTGCGGCGGTTCACGTGACACTAACACAAAAACGGACTTCATTCGCGTCAATGGAAAGCATATTTACACTGTCTGAATCGTTCCCTATCTTCTATATAGTGCACATGTGCCATTCACCATATAGAAACAGTAAATGTGTGAACAATGACCGATTTTAGCCGTAGCTTCAGCATCTGTTTACAGTGAAGAAGAGAGCATTTGATTGGACAGAAGATTTGATAAAAACTGAAGTCTGCGTTGATGTCATGGAAATCTGTGATCCATTTTAGTGTAAGTGAGAGACTGTAAGTTTTGAATGCTTATATCTCCAAAATGCGAATTTTGTCATTGTTTTGGAACACACCAGCTTATTCTTGACCTTAAGGCTAACATATTCATACTAAAAGCTAAAAATCTTAAATTTTGATTTCAGGGAGACTTTAAGTCTCGATTATGTCTAGTTTTTCATGCTTGAATGTTCAAAAGACACATAATTTTTGACATATTTTACATTGTTGCAACACCTCTTCTCAGTCTGTCAGTAATGCTCTGTTTAGCTCCGGTTTCTGTGAAGCCCCTCCTTCTGAAAAGCGCAATGTGCTCTGATTGGCTGGACCAGTGTGTTGTGATTGGTCAACTGCTTCGCGTGTGTTTAAGAAATGTCACGCTCCCTACCATAACGGCAAGTTTAACCAGGCCTCGTCTCTTTTTTTTGCCTATGCCTTGGTCAGGAATTATTTAAATGAGGAATACTGATGTGTATGTTCCTGGAAGAAAACTCAAGACTACAATCGAAGCGTTTCACAGAGAGTTCAGAAACACTGCTTACTGTTATAGAGAATAACTCCCTTTGGAGTGACTTTGTGCTTTGTAACTTTGCTTTCACGCTCAAACAGCAACATTACACACTAAAGAGAGTTGAAAGCATAAAAAAGCACCCCTTTAATGAATAAAGATATAGGCTAAAAACACATTCAGTATTTTTGAGTTGTCCTCTCCACTCACTCCACTCACCATGATCTCCATAGCTGACCAGCGTGACGTGCCCCAGTACATGGACATACCATGGTTAATGACATGCGTCATGGCTCTCACTATCTCTGAAACACACATGTACAGACAAAAATATCAGCCAAGCTTCTGGAATCGTTTGCTCTAGATCAGTGATTTCAAACTCAGTTCCTGGAGGGCCACAGCCCTGCAGAGTTTAGCTCCAACCAGCCCCAACTCACACCTGCTTGGATGTTTTTAGCAATCCTGAAGACCTTGATTAGCTGGATCAGGTGTGTTTGATTCGGGTTTGAGCAAAGCTGTGGCCCTCCAGGAATTGAGTTTGAGACCACTGCTCTAGATCCAGAGAAATCATTTGTGTCTGCTCACCATTAGATGGCGCTATCTACATCCTCTCCTTGTGCAGAGTGACTTTGGTCTTGTTTTTTTTCATAAAGTCATTTAAAACTATGGGAATTCCCAGGATGCATATTTTGCACTTATAATTTAATAACTGATTTACTAGTCCAATTGTTCATGTGTATTAAATGACTTATTTTTGTAAAAGGTTACTTTGCATTGTTCCACAATATTAAGGGGACTCTCAATTGCAAAAAAAAACAAACAAACAAAAAAAAACTTCTTATTCTACTAATATGCTAGAATAAATTAGATAAAATTAAATGGATATTTCACCCAAAAACGAAAATTCTCATTTTCATCATTTACTCACCCTCAAGTTGTTCCAAACTTGTATGAATTTCTGTTTTCTGCTGAACACAAAAGAAGATATATTTTTTTTAAAGAATGTCGGTAGCCAATCAAACTATGGAAGTCAATGGGTCCATCAACTGTTTGGTTAACCACATTCTTCAAAATATCTTCTTTTGTGTTCAGCAGAAGAAAGAAATTCATACAGGTTTGGAACTTGAGGGACGGTGAGTAAATGATGACAGAATTTTCATTTTAGATTGAACTATCCCTTTAAATTGACTTATTTAGCCATGTTTTAGGAGGCTTATGTTGGGATTGTTTTGTCAGAACAGGTTTCTTGTTTTTACTGTGAGATCTGGCAACACTGACAGAGTTCCACAAAGGATAAACGCTAATAATACAGAAGAGCTATTTCACAGACGTCCGATTTAACAGGATTAAACATGAGAAGCATGTCAAACTGACACAACGGCTCTATATCTCACTAAGCAAGTTGTATTGTACAATCATTTTAAACTTCAATGCATCATATATTCAAGCATCACAGCACAATTCCATCCATCCTAAAGTGTCCTAGACATTCTAATGAAAGAAAATATGTTTCTATCATTTACATACATTTACATTTAATTGAATTCATTTCATCATACAGTATATCAGAAACTTTCACAGCTGATGCGTGATGCTGTACAGTCCCAGTAAATTATAGCAATAGCATCCTAAACTATTTAAAATTCAGAACCAGTCTGTAACCTGGAGAACAGTCCAGTGCAAATTGATCTCAGCGCTATTTTCTTGGCTGTCTTTGCATCATTATCTGATTTGCATAATTCCTTAAGTGAACTGGGTGCTAAAAGCACAAGCAGCAATTTTTCATACCGAATCCTCACCAGAGAATCACAAATGGGCATTAATGCCTTGTTAACTCAACTTCACCCTAAAGAAAATGCTCACATCTCATAGTCCTTTTTATCCATTTTAATCAACGAGTTTATAATAAGGATAATGGTCCACATGATGGTCTTTAAGAGGAGATGGGCTAAGATATTAAATCTTAACACACTAAGGAAGGCCCGTGCCAGGACATTTGTGTTTTTAATCTGGTGGAGTTTAACAAAGAGTTAAATGTTGGCAGACAATCATTCTTTGTTTATTACTACACTCCAAAAAGAAGAAGAAGGGCCAAGCCAAAAGCACCTAAATATTTAGTGGTCTTTTAATGGTCTGAACTATTTTTAATCACAAATCACTGGTCAGGAAATTTGAAGGAATTGCACAAATACTGTAGATAAAGTAATTTAGCACAGAATAGCCTTCCCCTTTGTTTTCTTTAGATGTTTAAGCTGTGTGGGAGCATTGTCTTGTTTATCATCTGATCATTCCTCTTTAGATAACTTTTCAGTTGTGGGAAGCAAGCCCTTCTGCAATATTCTCCTGTACTTAAGCATTAAATTACTTTTTTACAGTAAAGCAGCTCACCAATACCAGCAGCTAAAAAGACTCCCCTCAATGACACCTCTTCCTCCATGTTTCACTGTGGTAGAGATGCATTTATTATTATATTTCTCAACAGATTTTCGAAGACATCGCTCTGGAGCATCACCATGCAACTCATGTTTCATTGTGATTCATAACTGTGCTGAACTACTCTGAATCAAACTTCCCATATTCTCCCATAGTCTTTGATGTTTTTCTGAGGCTTCTTATAATGCAGCCTATAAGCTCATTAGTATTTCATGTTCATTTATTATGTAACATTTTTGTATATTTTTATAAATGCTGTAAGGCATGTATTTGGCAACATCTAAAATTTACATTATGCACAATTTAGAAGCGAAAAAATCATTTACAGATCCTTTTCATTTTCATTATAATACATTTTAATAGTTACATTTTACTATTATATAATTAATACCATTATAAAATAAAATAAAAATATATAAAATAAAATTATATATTTTTTATTCATTTTAAAGTTAAAATTATGTAATTTTTTTCAAAATGAGTTGAATTCCAAACAATAAATCACACAGGACATAATGAAAATTTTAATAATATCAAATGAATGTCAAATTAGGAACCTATAAATGTGTTAAATAAATGTGATGATTTTGAATTTAATTAATCCATGAATTCAATATTCTATAAACCTAAAAATATTCAAAAATATTTGTACACATAAAATTGTTCATACATAAAATGTACAGTACATTTCAGTGTCTAGGCAAACATATGAAAATGTACGCTACCTTTCAAAAGTTTGGTTTCAGTTAAATTTTTTGTAATGAAATGAATACATTCATTCAGTAAGGAGTAAGGACACATTAAAGGTGACAGTAAAGACCTTTATAATGTTACAAAAGATTTCTATTTCAAATAAATGCTGTTCTTATAACTTTCAATCAAAGAATCCTGAAAAATGTGCCATGGTTTCCACTAAAATATTAAGCAGCACAACTGTTTAGTAAGAAATGTTACTTGAGCAGCAAATCATCATATTAGAATGATTTCTGAAGGATCATGTGACACTGAAGACTGGAGTAATGATGCTGAAAATTCAGCTTTGCCACCACAAGAATAACATTTTAAAATATATTCAAATAGAAAACAGTTATTTTAAACTGTAACATTATTTCACATTATTACAATTTTTTATTGTATTTTACATTATTACAGTATTTATTGTTTGATCAAATAAATGCAGCCTTTATGAATATGAGACTTCTTTGGAAAACTTTAAAGGGGACCTATAATGCCCCTTTTACAAGATGTACTATAAGTCTCTGGTGTCCCCAGAATGAGTTTGTGAAGTTTCAGCTCAAAATACCCCACAGATCATTTATTATAGCTTGTCAAATTTACCCCTATTTGGGTGTGAGCAAAAACATGCCGTTTTTGTGTGTCCCTTTAAATGCAAATGAGCTGCTGCTCCCTGCCCCCTTTACAGAAGAGGGCGGAGCTTTAACAGCTTGCGCTTCGGTTGCTCAACAAAGCTGGAGAATCTCACGCAGCCAAAATGAGGATTGTCGGTAACGGTGTTCAGCCTTACACTGAGTCGGACACTGATGTAAAGAGATTTAGGAAGAAGTTACAACTTTTAGAATGAATCTGGAAGTTTCTGAATGGTTAGTGGATAAATTTATGTAGTTGCTGTGGAGTTGATTCAACTCATCGACTAGCATGTGCCGTCATGTTAATATTTTGTGCAAATCCAGCATTGAATTGACCCTCGTTTGTGAAATGACAGCATGATAACAACTCTCTACTACAACTCTTCCTCTTCTCTAAAGCAGCCCAACATGGCCTCACCCCCTTTGTTGCGTGTTCTCGGGGGCAGGGTTTATGTAAATTTTAGGGTTAGTGATGTCACTAACCCAGGAAGCAGCTCTTTGTAGTTCCTACCAGCCATTATAGTCCTTAAACAGAGAATTCTTTAAAAGAAAATATCTCTCTTTGCATTGAACTTTGAGCTTCGTAACTTTGCAGATGTTTATGCTCTAACAGCAACATTACACAAAAACTAAAGTTAAAAAAGTGAAATCATAACAGTCTTTGTGTCATCATATGCTTGCATATGATGTCAGTGTGTATGTTTGACAGAGTGCCACTCTGCAGCCAACAGGAACACCATCTGCTCTGACATCCTCAAGGCACGACTGTTCTCCGCCATTACCATCAGAGCCCTTTACCGCCGTTTTGAGTTCAGTTCAGTCCAGTCGTTACTCTTGCTTTATAGCTTTTGGATAAGAGCAGCGAGTAAGATCTGCTCTAAAACGCCTCCGTCATGAGCTTATAAAGCTGCTTTATTGCTTCATCATTCAGATTTTCATATGCAAAGAACTGCTTTTCTCTGTCTCATCAGTGTTTTGACTCGCGGCGCTTCACTGTGGCCATTACTCTGGGCTTTGTTGTGTGTCCACTGACTCTGCGATTCATCTTCACTACACATGTCACCAGTGAATGATGTCTTTGGGGAGCTCTTCATCTCACGGGCTGCCCCAGACTCATCAAATGGCACGCCTGAGGACCGCCAACAGTACGTTCACTGCCTGTCTGATCTGCACGAAAATTGGAACGCACTAGCTGAGTCTGGCAGACTCTAATCTGATTGGCTGGCAGCAATTAGTCTACCTAGTCCACTAGTTAACCAGATATTTTCCATACAATGCGAGTCAATGAGGTCCAATGACTTTCAATGTATGGACAAACATTCTTTAAAATATCCTCTTTTGTGTTCCACAGAAGAAAGACAAGTTTGGAATGACTGTAAGGTATGAAGCCCCTAAAGGGACATAATGGTGGTGAAAAAAAAAAGAAAGAAAAGAAGTGAAGAAAAATTATATTCAATGCTTTTACATTCTCTCACAAAACCTTTAAGCTCAAGTTTTATTTTAAATAATATTTGTAAATAATATATATATATATATTTCTATATCTGTTTTTGTAGTTCAGAAAACAGATTTTAAGTGGCACATTAAAAAACTAAAGGGCCTTTCACACTGTGTTGCAAATGTACAACGTAATGACGCTCTTGAATCAAAACAATAGATCCCTATGGATCTATTAACACCGGGCGAGATCAATCACAGCGCGACAAAGCAAGATTTTTTTTCCACCATTGTGTCTTTTTTCCCCCAGTCGCCCTGTGATGAAATGGGTCGTCCAATTAGATATGAGCTTTAGATCACGTGCCCGGAGCCGCTACTGTTACACAAAAGGGCGATATTGGTGACGCTATAGCACGGAATGCTAAGCCGTCCTTTTCTTTTCCTTTCCTCGTTTTTTGTGATTCTTAAAAGTTTGTGTGCCTTTGGTGCTATATCCAAACATTTAAGTGATTCTTCATCTCAGTAGTCAAAGACAATAGCCCGATCAGCTGAATAGTGGGTTGCACCACCTAGTGTGCAGGCATATAATGCATGCAGTGGCACTTACTGTGCAGACGTGAATTAGCTGAAGGCGATCAATCATTTTGCGTTTGGTGTGAAAGCACCATTTAGTGTGAAAGGGCCTTAACTTTGTGGTCAGTTACATGTTATGTCAGTCATACAGTGCTGCTCAGCGTAAATGAGTACACCCCCTTTGAAAAGTAACATTTAAATAATATCTCAATGAACACAAAAACTATTTCCAAATTGTTGTCAAGAGTTGATGTTGAATAAGTTTTATATAACATCTGTTTAACTTATAACATGAAAGTAAGGTTAATAATATAACTTAGAGAACAAAATGTTCAGTTTTACTCAAATTAGGGTGATGCAAAAATGAGCACACCCCACTGAAAGTCTCTGGAGCAAAGCTAAATTTTAGACTACATGTCTAATTTAACAAGAATTCAACACAGGTGAGTTTAATTATTCATTACGCAGGTGTCCAGCAGACGGTTGACTATAAAAGTGTGTTAAAACCCCTTCCCATTTCATGCTGTCAGCAATGGCACCACATGGAAGAGAAATGTCACAAGACCTGAGAAAGAAAATCATTTCTTTACACCAGAAAGGTGAAGGCTACAAGAAGATCAGCAAAGCTTTACTTATCAGTCAGAATACTGTAGCAAAAGTGGTACAAACATTTTAAAAAGATGGAACTGCAACCATCTCACAGAGACGTCCAGGTCATCCACGGAAGTTAACACCTCGACAGGAGCGTCTTCTGATGAGAAGGGTTGAAGAAAATAGGCATGCAAGTTCACTGCAGTTATCTAAAGAAGTAGAAAGCCAAACTGTGGTGACTATTTCCCGTGACACAATACGGCATATGCTGCAGAGGAATGGCATGCATTGGTGCCGTCCACGAAAGAAGCCTTTCCTAAATCCCAGGCACAAAAAACCCTGCCTAGAGTTTGCCAGGGCCCATGCTGACAAAGATGAACACTACTGGGACTCTCTACTCTGGAGTGATGAGACCAAGATAAATGTTTTTGAAACAAATGGCTTTAAAACTGGCGTCGCAAAGGTGAAGAATACAAAGAAAAATGCATGGTGCCTACAGTGAAACATGGTGGTGTCAGTGTCCTCATGTGGGGCTGCATGAGTGCTGCTGGTGTCGGGAGCTGCGTTTCATTGATGGCATCATGAATTCACAGATGCACTGCTCTGAAAGAGAAGATGCTATCATCACTCTGTGCCCTTGGTCGTCGTGCACTTTTCCAACATGACAATGATCCTAAACACACATCTAAGGCCACTGTTGGATTTCTGAAGAAGAACAGGGTGAAAGTGATTCAGTGGCTCCTGATCTGAACCCAGTCGAACACCTATGGGGAATTCTGAAGAGACAAGTTGAGGATCACTCTCCATCCAGCATCCAGTCTCTAAAAGAGGTCATTCTTGAAGAATGGAAAAAGATAGATTTTGCAAAATGTCGCCAACTTGTTCATTCCATGCCTAGAAGACTTGGTGATGTCTTTAAAAATCATGTAGGCCATACAAAGTACTAGATGTAGTAGTTTTTGTAGTGGGGTGTACTCATTTTTGCATCCCCCTAATTTGAGTAAAAAATGTGTAATCTAAGTTATATTATTAACCTTACTTTCATGTTATAAGTTAAACAGATATAAAACAGTTATATAAAACAGTCTTGTCAGCATTTTGGAAATAGTTTTTATGTTCATTGAAATATTGTTTAAAATGTTCCTTTTCAAAGGGGGTGTACTCATTTACACTGAGCACTGTATATGTCATCTTTTCTTGTCTAAGGCTCTGTTTACATCTAGTATCAAGATGCGTTTTGGTCGATCAGATCACAAGTGGACGAAACTAAATACAGGTGTAAACGGGGTGTAAATGCTTTGAGCTTTCGACCACTTCCAGAGGTAGTCAAAAACGCATGCGACCAGATCGCTATCGTGCTGTAAATGCTCATGTGTTTGAATGTCTTCGAATAGCCACAAAAAACCGCCTACTCACTGCCTACTGACCTAATGTGTAAACATTATGGAAAGCATGCCACCCAGACGGGATTTAAATTTTGTTGGCTGGAGACCCATGTTTGGTTTGAAAATGAAAAACGTACCAAGCACCATTCCTGATTTCTAACATGCACTCACAGAGTTCACTGTGGTCTTATGGCTGTCAGAGAATTAACAATTAAACAATTAAAAATTACATGTAAATTACACAAGCTTATTTTGTGCATTAGATCAAAAAAAAAAAAAACCATTTACCCGCCCATAGACGCTCCCCTAGAAGAAATCAGGACAGAAGTGGATGAAAGTGGACAAAAGAGAAGGAATAAAATACCAGGTGTGAACGGGAATCTGTCTCCCTCGTCCACTTGTGATCCGATCAACCAAAAGGCATCTTAATAGCAGGTGTAAACAGGGCCTGAATGGGCAGGTCATAGTCCAATGTGGACCAATCCTGTGAGACTAGGGCAGCTGAATGCATGAATGTGACAAAACAAAAGACAAGGAAAATAAGGCAACAGAAGGTGAAAAAAAAGAACAGGAGCTAGAAAACAGAAGCCAAATTTACCTCAGTACATAATGAAAATGAAAGCCCACACCCACTCGCTTATTACGAACTCTGTACGAATGAAGAGAAATGTGAGTGTGTGGGTGAGAATGGAGGAGAAAAACCAAGTGAACGTCAGCGAAGCACAACAATACATCTGCTCAAGAAAAGAGAGAGCAAGACAAAAACACAGGAAGCCAGAGGCACATGTCAGTGTGAACAAAAATGAATGGTTCTTCGGCAAACCATTGTATAGCTCGCACGAGAGACCGTAAACTCTAGCTCAGTTCAGCTGAATCTTCAGAACATCCAAACTTCAGAACCCTGAAGTATTAATCGAATGTAATGTGAATGTCTGGGGTCTCTGCAGTGCGTAGGCTGCAGTGTGCATGTGCAGATGCGTCATGCTCAAATGTCCCCTCAGATTTTTGACAAGTGGATTTTGATTGCAATTTCCAAAGCTGAATGCTTGTAGACAAGAGAAAATGTAGGCAAAAGTCAACTATTTACATTCAATAAATGTAGTCAGTTCAAATGCAACAAAAATACATGCTCATCACATGTGCCTTTCAAGCTCAGTCACAATTTTGCTTGGTTTATTTTAAAAACTGTATTAGTCCAGGTTTAAAACACATATACACTACCGTTCAAAAGTTTATGCTTCGTAAGATTTTTAAAATGATTTTGACAATTTGAAATATGATTACATTTAAAATAACTGCTTTAATTTTTTAAATGAAATATTTTGCTGTGATGGAAAAGTTTTCAGGATCATTACTCCAGTCTTCAGTGTCACATGATCCTACAGAAATCATTCTAATATCCTGATTTGGTGCTAAAGAAACATTTCTGATTATTATCATTTTTGTGCTGCTTAATATTTTTGTTGAAAATGGATTCTTTGATGAATAGGAAGTTAAAAAGAACATTTATTTGACATACAGTGGTGGTCAGAATTATTGGCACCCTAGGTAAATATGATCAAAAATGACTGTAAAAATAAATCTGAATTTTTTATCCTTTTGATCTTTAATTCATAAAATTAGTAAAAAGGAAAATAATTGAAAGTGAGAGGAATATCTGATTATGAAACAAATGTTTTTCTCCAAAACTCTTTGGCCACAATTATTGGCACCCCTATAGAATATTTTATGAGTAAAATATCTCTGAAGTATATTCCCAATCATATTTACATTTTTTTAGCACACCAGGGTGATCATGAACATGAAATTGTCCAGCCGAGACTTCCTGTTCCACAGGAGGATAAACATGAGGAAACACAAAGGCCAAATTCCCTTAATCATTCATCATAATGAGTAAAACCAAAGAATATAGTTCTGATGTGCAGCAAAAGATTGTTGAGCTTCAAAAAATAGAAAGTGGCTGTAAAAAAAATAGCTAAAGCACTGAAAATCCCCATTTCCACTATCAGGGCAATAATTGAGAAGTTCCAATCAACTAAAGATGTTACAAATCTCCTGGAAGAGGACGAGTGTCTAAATCGTAGTAATGCATGGTGAGGAGGAAAGTTTGAGTGGCCAAAGACTCTCCAAGGATCACAGTTGGAGGATTGCAGAGATTAGTTGAGGCTTGAGTCTCAGAAAGCCTAAAAAACATTTATCAAACAGCACCTACATCCCCACAAGTTGTTCATGAGGGTTTCAAGAAAAATCCTCTTATCCAGAAACAATCTCCAGCATATTCAGTTGTCAGACAAGACTGGAACTTCAAATGGGACCAGCTTCTATGGTCAGATGAAACTAAAAAAAAAAGAGCTTTTTGGCAGCAAACCCACCAGATGGGTTTGGTGCACACATAGATAAAAAGTACCCCATGCCTACGGTTAAATATACTGCTGGATCTGTAATTTTGTGGGCCTATTTTTCTGCTGGAGGTCCTGGACATCTTGTTCAGATATCAGGTATCATGGATTCTATCAAATACCAACAGATAAAAAATCAAAACCTGTCTGCTTCTGCTAGAAATCCAACAATGGGCTGTGATTGGATCTTCCTTCAAGACAATGATCCAAAACAAATATCAAAACCAACACAAAAATGTGTCAATGAGCCCAAAATGAAACTTCTGCCATGGCCATCCCAGTCACCTGACCTGAACCCTAAAGAAAATGAGTGGATTGAACTAAAGAGAAGAAGCACCAACATGGAGCTGGGAATCTGAAGGATCTGGAGAGATTCTGCATGAAGGAATGGTTTCTGATCTCTTGTCAGGTGTTCTCCAAACTCATCAGGCATTATAGAAGAAGAGTCAGAGCTGTTTTCTTGGCAAAAGGAGGTTGCAAAAACTATTGAATAAAAGGGTGCCAATAATTGTGGCCAACATGTTTTGTAGATAAACATTTATTTCATAATGTGACTTTCCACTCACTTTCAATTCTTTTTCTTCAATGAAAGGTTAGACTTTTTCTAATTTTATGAATTAAAGATCAAAAGGATAAACAATGCAGATTTATTTTTACAGTCATCTTTGATCATATTTACCAAGGGGTGCCAATAATTCTGACCACCACTGTAAAATGTGTATATGTGTGTGTATACTCTATTGATTTATTATTTTGATTACATCAACATCATTATTAGCACTTTAAACTTGATTTTAACAATCTCAGAAAAAGTTTCACATGACCTGGA